>NC_090176.1:52000135-52037635 GCF_024679245.1 Pseudorasbora parva
AAACAACTCAACCGCTGGGTTAAAATAACTCAACCGCTGGGTTAAAACAACTCAACCGCTGGGTTAAAACAACTCAACCGCTGGGTTAAAATAACTCAACCGCTGGGTTAAAACAACTCAACCGCTGGGTTAAAATAACTCAACCGCTGGGTTAAAATAACTCAACCGCTGGGTTAAAACAACTCAACCGCTGGGTTAAAACAACTCAACCGCTGGGTTAAAACAACTCAACCGCTGGGTTAAAAAAACTCAACCGCAGGGTTAAAATAACTCAACCGCTGGGTTAAAATAACTCAACCGCTGGGTTAAAATAACTCAACCGCTGGGTTAAAACAACTTAACCGCTGGGTTAAAACAACTCAACCGCTGGGTTAAAACAACTCAACCGCTGGGTTAAAATAACTCAACCGCTGGGTTAAAACAACTCAACCGCTGGGTTAAAATAACTCAACCGCTGGGTTAAAACAACTCAACCGCTGGGTTAAAACAACTCAACCGCTGGGTTAAAACAACTCAACCGCTCGGTTAAAACAACTCAACCGCTGGGTTAAAACAACTCAACTGCTGGGTTGAAACAACTCAACCGCTAGGTTAAAATAACTCAACCCGCTGGGTTAAAACAACCCAATTGCTGGGTTAGTCAATTTTCAACCCAACTTAGGTTGTTTTTAACCCAGCATTTTTTAGAGCGTAGCCTGGGATTCTCCGGCATCTGGGAAGGGTTAGCACAGCACAGGGATCAGAAATAATGACATTATCATGTTGAGCTGCGAATGAGAAGATGGCGTCCCGTCGCATCCTCACTATCTGTGTGAAACCGGGCACGTCTGAAATCTAATATCCCGGAGTTAAAGAGATAGTTCACCCAGAAATGAGCCTGATGTTTATCTGCTGACCCAGTGCATCCAACATGCACAAAGCTGATCGTTTTGTGTCTTAAGCAAGCGGCTCCTCCCGCGATCTCTCTTGAAGCCGATACTGAAGTAATGTAAACTGCATTTCCTCAACTGACCACTAGGGACAGGCTCAAGAAGGAGCAGAATCTCATTGAGCCCCATGTTAAAATTCTCAACTTTAAAGCAGAAAAAAACTTGTTTACAGCCTGGTACAAATTGTGGTTTTGGCTTATAAGGCTAATTTTGATCTTCATGGCAACTGTAAGGGGGGTGAATTTTTTTATAGCTCAGTTGTTTACGTTATATAAAGCCTTAGGCCCCGTCCACACGGAGACGCGTTTAGCTGTATACGTATACATGTTGTACCGTATCAGTGTTTCGTCCACACGGATCCGGCGTTTTATAAGCATGCATCTTCCGTTTTCGTGTGTACAGCGAATCCGTATATTTTCTGAAATGGTGATGTCATCACACTACGTCCAGCACGGTGAAGAGTTAAGGGATACAACTACGGGCACTGGGCACGCGCACATCAATATCGCCTCATTTAATGACCATATCTCTATTACTGTAAGGGTGTGTTTAGGGTTGGGGTAGGTGTAGGCATTAATAAAACACATCTGTTAAATAGCAAATGTATTTATTGTTATTTTATTGTGAGATTTTGCCTCACCTCCGACCACTGCTAGACCCCTTCTAGCCACAACTCTTCTTCTCCGTTTTTAGTGTATTTCTGTGGCAGAATTACAGCGCCACACACTGGCCTGGCATGCAAACTACATCGTTTTTAGTCCGTTTTTGTAATCTCGTGTGGACGCAGGGCCTTAAAGTTCTGCATAATTAAGGGCGTGGTTACAAGTTGATAGCCATTTATCCGTCGTCTATAGTCATTGCGACACCTCAGCTCCGCGCACATCCCGCCTTTTTGCCCATTTTCTGTAATCGGGAGTGACACTCGATGACTCACTCACAAGATGGCGACGCCCAGCTTGACTCTAATTTAAGCTTCAGAACGGCTTATCGGAATCCTATGGGTGACGTCACGGACACTACGGTCATATTTTTTTTCAGTCTATGGTCTTAAGATATCAGTGTGTCGTCATAAGTTCATGTTGCTCTTTGTTCATGTTGTCTAAGCATGTTTGTTTCGCTCTCATAGAATTGTTCCCCATTCACATCATTATATGACCGACACACAGCAACGGTTGAGTTAAAAATCTTCTTTAGTGTTCTCCTGAAGAAACACACACACCTACATTGGACACACTGGGGGTCAGCAGATAAACATCACAGGCTTATTTTTGGCTGAACTATCCCTTTAAGAGCGACTGGAGATCTGGAACATCTCACTCTGCTTTAGTTCTCCTCCTAAACTGCTGCGGATGAACTACGGGTCACGGCAAGGACAACCAGCGCAATGCACTGACAAACCTAAATGGAGCGGTGAGAGCTCAGTCATCCGGCACACGTGACAGAGAAGCCGGAGGAAAGTTATGGTGGTAAAACTTCTAGTTTGATAGGTCAAGGTCCAGCGCTCTCACGTGAACAAGAGAAACTAACAGACGAACACTATCAGACACACCATGTGCTGTATTTTGATTGTAAATAATCCTGTATGGTGTCTGTGAGGGTCCCAAACATGTCCAGTCACATCACCCATCCGCACCTTAACACAGCATTAAAGCGTTAGTTCAGCCAGAAATGTAAATTGTGTGATTAATTCCTCCTGTGGTTGGCCAGCCGTCAGACCTCCGCTCATCTTCACACACAGATGAAGATATTAGTGTTGAAATCCGATGGCTCAGAAAGGCCTTCATTGACACCATAAAGGCACTAAAGACGTCGTTACAAAGCCCATCTCACTACAGCGGCTCTACAATCATTGATGAAGAGGCCAGAAGAGTTTTAGTAGAGAAATAGTTTCAGATGTGTTAGAACATTTTCAGACTTGAGCATAGTTACGCTAGTTATTTATTTACAATTATTTACATGACTAGCAGATATAGTGTGAGGAAATAAGGCCAGATCCAGAGGTGTGTGTGTGTGTGTGCGTGTGCGTGCGTGCGTGTGTGTGTGTGTGTGTGATCACACTCCTCATCAGTAGCCGGTGTAATCCACATCTGGAGCCCAGAGTTTCTCTTTGCTCGGGTTTTAATGAAAAAGGAAAAGTGTAAACTGCTTAAAACAGACGAATAGCTGATTCGAGTGATGTTCACGGCGGCATCCATCTTAGTAATGTTCAAAATCTGTTTCACCGTCGCTGCGCTGTCGTCATCATGTAAAGCAGCGTTTCTGATTGGTGCCGTGATTTCAACGGATTAGAAATGGGTTTGAATGAGCTCTTTGCCAGACTACTTGAAGTTGTCTGGGTTTTCCCAGGCTACTAAAGACCAGCACCGTCTTCAGAACATCATCTTTTGTATTTCATGGAAGAAAAAGAGTCGAAAGAGCTTGGACTGACATGACGGGGAGTAAATGAGGACAGAACTTATGCGTTTAAGTGATTTTGCTCCATTTGCTGTGAACGAGCCGTTGTGTTATTTGCCGTTTCATTGTTTGTACTCTGCAGAGCATAAAGAGAGCTGGAGAACAGGATCATCCTTCCGGCGTTCCTGCGCTGAACAACCTTTCCAACTTTACTTTTAAACAAATCTGCCTGCTGTTGTAATTTGAGGACATATTTCAGATGATTTTCTGGTTTAAGCTTAAGTGCATCCTTTGTAACATTGATATTATCAAACTGATCAATTTGATCAAGAGCGATTAAAGTTTTAGAGAAACACAAACCAGTCACAAAACACTCATGAACTCATCAGGGTCGGGTTTAACCAGCCATTCATAAGTTCTTACTTAAACTGAATCAACAATGATCTGAATCAGCACTGAACTGAATCAACTCTGATCTGAATCAATGCAGATCTGAATCAGCACTGATCTGAATCAGCACTAAACTAAATCAACTCTGATCTGAATCAGCACTAAACTAAATCAACTCTGATCTGAATCAACACTGATCTGAATCAGCACTGAACTGAATCAACTCTGATCTGAATCAACACTGATCTGAATCAACACTTATCTGAATCAACACTGATCTGAATCAGCACTAAACTGAATCCACAGTGATCTGAATCAACGCTGATCTGAATCAGCACTAAACTGAATCCACAGTGATCTGAATCAGCACTGATCTGAATCAGCACTGATCTGAATCAGCACTAAACTGAATCCACAGTGATCTGAATCAACGCTGATCTGAATCAGCACTAAACTGAATCCACAGTGATCTGAATCAACGCTGATCTGAATCAACACTGATCTGAATCAGCACTAAACTGAATCCACAGTGATCTGAATCAACGCTGATCTGAATCAGCACTAAACTGAATCCACAGTGATCTGAATCAATGGTGATCTGAATCAACACTGATCTGAATCAACACTGATCTGAATCAGCACTGATCTGAATCAGCACTAAACTAAATCAACTCTGATCTGAATCAACGCTGATCTGAATCAGCACTAAACTAAATCAACTCTGATCTGAATCAACGCTGATCTGAATCAGCACTAAACTGAATCCACAGTGATCTGAATCAGCACTAAACTGAATCCACAGTGATCTGAATCAAAACTGATCTGAATCAGCACTAAACTGAATCCACAGTGATCTGAAACAACACTGATTTGGATCAACTCTGATCTGAATAAACACAGCATTTAATCAGCACTGATCTGAATCCACACAGATCTGAATACACACTGATCTGAATACACACTGATCTGAATACACACTTATTTGAATCCACACTGATCTGAATCCACACTGATCTGAATACACACTTATTTGAATACACACTGATCTGAATACTGTCAGGATCCCAGTGTGATCGGTTGCTCTTTTTGTGAGTTTACCTTTTGTGTTCCATGTGTGCACTCTCTGTCTCCTCCCTTCTCGTTATCCCTGATTGTTTTCCAAAGCTGTTGTGTGTTGCTTCCCTCTATTTAAGGTCCAGGTGTGCTGTGTTCTGTGCGCGTTCGTTGTGTTTCTCCTGGGTGTTTGCTTGCCATACTGTGTGTGACTATTGTTGGTCTTTGATCGGGTTTTCTTGTTTTCCACTGTGTTTTTCCTCCAGGACTCGGCGGGAATTTGTTAATTCCTTTGGCTTCTGCTCCCTCTCCCGGTTTTTTGTGAGTACACTGTGCAACGCTTTCTTGTGGATTATTTCCTTGTGGACTAGTCGGATACTTCTAATGTCAACGAGTCTCGTTTTTAGACTGGGGCTGACTACACCTAGAACTTGGTACTGTACACATCTGTGAACTTTTGATGTTTTTCCTCTGCTCTTCGGTGTGTCTCGCTTTTAGACAAGATCTGTTTGGGCTATTACGGTGCTCCTCACCGTTCTGGACTGTGCATCAACATCTGAATTCCTGAGATTATTATGTATTACCTGTTCTGGATTATGTATCAACATCTGAGTTCCTGAGATTTGTTCTGACTGAGCATCAACATCACAGTTCCTGAGACCCGTTGTGGATTTTGACTCTTTCTCTCTTTCTCGCTGTTTATTTTAATAAACTTTTACTTGCATAAGATTCCCTCTGTCCTCACAAATACACACTGATCTGAATCCACACTCATCTGAATCCACACTCATCTGAATCCACACTCATCTGAATCCACACTCATCTGAATCCACACTCATTTGAATCCACACTCATCTGAATCCACACTGATCTGAATCAGCACTAAACTGAATCCACACTGATCTGAATCAGCACTAAACTGAATCCACAGTGATCTGAATCCACAGTGATCTGAATCCACACTCATCTGAATCAACACTCATCTGAATCCAAACTCATCTGAATCAGCATTGATCTGAATCCACACTGATCTGAATCCACACTGATCCGAATCCACACTCATTTGAATCAACACTCATCTGAATCAGCACTGATCTGAATCCACACTCATCTGAATCAACACTCAACTGAATCCAAACTCATCTGAATCAGCACTGATCTGAATCCACACTGATCTGAATCCACACTCATCTGAATCAACACTCATCTGAATCAGCACTGATCTGAATCCACACTGATCTGAATCAGCACTAAACTGAATCAGCACTGATCTGAATCAGCACTAAACTGAATCCACACTGATCTGAATCCACACTGATCTGAATCCACACTCATCTGAATCAACACTCATCTGAATCTAAACTCATCTGAATCAGCACTGATCTGAATCAGCACTGATCTGAATCCACACTGATCTGAATCCACACTCATCTGAATCAACACTCATCTGAATCAACACTGATCTGAATCAGCACTGATCTGAATCAACACTCATATGAATCAGCACTGATCTGAATCCACACTGATCTGAATCCACACTGACCTGAATCAGCACTGATCTGAATCCATACTGATCTGAATTCACACTGATCTGAATCAACACCGATCTGAATCCACACTGATCTGAATCCACACTGATCTGAATCCACACTGATCTGAATCCATACTGATCTGAATTCACACTGAACTAACACTATTGTCTGTTTTAGAGCTGCTGTACAGCCTTGAACTCTGTTTGCAACACTGATACATCATTTGCCTGTTTATTACTGTAAAGCTACTTTAAAGTAATCTATATTATATAAAGAGCTATAGAAATAAGTGTGACGACCACAATATTTACAAATCCAGCTCTGGAAAAAATTAAGAGACCACTTAACATTGATTTTACGATGTTAAGTGGTCTGTTAATTTTTTTCAGAGCTGTACATAATCAGAGTTACTCAGTTACAAGACAAAGAAGAACATTCATTCAAACCCAAACTGTTTTAAATTCCTTGCATGTTCACGTTACTGAGATATTGATATAAAAGGATGCTTTACATTTCTTATATATATTTAGACATACATGATGGACATAATAATGTACAGCATAAGAGGAACAAGCCTTTTACATCCCAGCAGATGTGAACCGTCTGGTCTTGTACATTAAAACACATGCTGCTCCTTCAACAATAAACACTCTTTAATTTCTGCGTCGTTCACACTGAACATCACAGACTCAGAGCTGTAATTGTTCTGTTGTTTTCTCGTACAGTCCACCGTACACCAGCTTTAACAAATGCTGTCAATTATCGTCTCCACATGTCCAAACATTCAACAGGCCATGAGCCACGTGTTCATCTGGTAATCATTAAACTATGACTGGCATTTTTATATTAGACCGGTTGGAATTTGGAGATTCATCTTGGCCTGAAAATGATGGAGCGAATCAAATGGGGAAAGCGAGCTGCTCTTGATGTTGCGTCATCTCTGAACTGAGCCTTCAACCGTTTCACTAAAACCACTCAGAGGGGAAGTATTAGTTCATAAGCGGCTGTATACTGTCTGGAAATAATCTGACCCGCAATTAAAACATCTCAAAAACCAACATTCTGATTGGATGAATCACATTCAAAGTCGATGCAAAGTGCCAAAAAAAACTCAAACTCATGATGTCCAAATGGATCCATGTACTTCTAGATTCTCAGATCTTGATGCAAAATAATTAATCATTACATTCATTTACCTCTATATTATCTTGCAAAATGACGTAGCACAGTAAATGTTCACAAGCAAACAATAGCTATAATATAGATAACATCCCAGCAACATACTGTCAGCCCTGATCCGGCCCACATCTGGGCCAAAAGTATGTTGTTGTCTTGAATATCGAAGTCAGAGCTTTCTTAAAAATTAACCATATGTTATGGCTGCACAATATATCTGTATTGGCTGATATATGTTCATTTTACTGTTATCATTATCAGAAAATGTAGCCTATAGAAATCAATCAGGCATAACATTATGAGTGAATAATGCTGATGATCTCTTCATCACGGCTCCTGTTAGTGCATTTGGATATATTTGGCTGCAAGTGAACATTTTGTCCTCAACATTTTGTCCATTTTGATGTGTTAGAAGCAGGAAAAATGGGCAAGCGTAAGAATTTGAGCGAGTTTCACAAGAGCCAAATTGTGACGGCTAGACGAGTGGGTCAGAGCATCTCTAAAAATGGCTTTTGGCAGCAAAAGGGGGACCAACAAGTTATTAGGTCATAATATTATGCCTGATCGGTGTGTTTATTTGTCATGTTGGGACAGGAAGGGACAGTCCACAAACTGTTCCCACAAAGCTGGGAGCATGAAATTGTCCAAAATGTCTTGGTATGCTGAAGCATTTCCTTTCATTGGAACTAAGGGGCCAACCCCTGAAAAACAACCACACCCCATAATCCCCCCTTCACCAAACTTTACACTTGGCACAATGCAGTCAGGCAAGTCCCGTTCTCCTGGCGACCGCCAAACCCAGACTCGTCCATGGGATTGTCAGACTGAAGCGTGATTTGTCGCTCAGAGAACACGTCTCACTGCTCTAGAGTCCAGTGGTGGCTGCTTTACTCCACTGCATCCCACGCTTTGCATTGCTCTTGGTGATGTAAGGCTTGGACGAGCTGCTCGGCCATGGAAACCCATTCCATGAAGCTCTCTACGCTGTTCTTGAGCTCATCTGAAGGCCACAGAAGTCTGGAGGTCTAAAGCTGTTGGCTCTGCAGAAAGTTGGAGACTTCTGCGCACTGTGACCCTCAGCATGCGCTGACCCCGCTCTGGGATTTAACACTTCGTGGCTGAGTTGCTGTTGTTCCCAATGGCTTCCACTTTGTTCTAATCCCACTAACAGTTGAGTGTGGAATATTTAGTAGTGAGGAAATGTCAGGAATGGCCTTATTGCACAGGTGTCAGCCTATCACGGCCCCACGCTTGAGTTCACTGAGCTCCTGAGAGCGACCCATTCTTTCACTAATGTGTGTAGAAGCGTCTGCAGGCCGAGAGCTGGAGTTATACACCTGTGGCCATGAAGAGATCGAACACCTGAACTCAGTGATCTGGAGGGGCGGCATTATATTCCTCATATTAAAAATGAGGAACAAAATTATGTGGCAAAAAAATGCAGCTACAGGTTATATTTTACTATATGGCAAAAATGCATTTTTAAAAAAGTTGAGGGGAAAAAGCAAACATAATCAGTTATCAATATTTGCGTTACTATCACTAATAAAGCAATCGACTCCAAGCACAACGACACAATTTGACTGCAAAATCTTTAATAATGATGAATAAAGAGTGAAGATGTCAATTTTACTAGTCCAGGCCTCACTTTTTGGACACTAATGTACATATTTACTATAAACTATTGTTGTGTAACATTTCTGATTATTATCAATGTTGAAAACATAGATTTTTGTGGAAACTGTCATATATTTTATTTCTCAGGATTCTTTGATGCTCTTGTACAGCACTTTGGTTACAACCTTGGTCGTTTTAAATGTGCTATATAAATCAATAAACTAAACTTTGATGACCAGAAAGTTCAAAATAACAGCATTTATTTGAAATGGAATCTTTCTTGATCAAAGCGGGCGTGATTTTACCTCGTTCATGAAGCATTTCTCTGCCGTGTATTCAGTGCACCGTGGCTTCACATGCTGGAGCATTCAGAGATCTCAAACACACACACACACACACACACACACACACACACACACACACACACACACACAGGTCAGGAGTGTTCTCGTTTCTCCAGCTTGTCTTATTTAAGCCGTTCTCTAATTCAAAGAGCGGAGGGAAAAAAGGCTGCGTGCCAGAGTTGATTACATCTGAGCCGAACTCGACCCCCGCGACCGGCTCCTTGTACCAGAAGCAGGACTCGGAGGAACGCCGACCTTTGACCTGCGCCCAAAACCATCCAGATTCGTGATTATAGAGCATCTGTGCAACTCGATACGGGCCTGTTCTTCTGGATGCTTTCCTGGCATTATGCACCTGAAGAGAACATACCCGCACAGCTTTACAATTACACTACAGCCATGTTTCACTGCAAAAAAAGCACTTACTCAGTATTTCTGTCTTGTTTCTAGTCCAAACATCTAAAAACTCTTAAAACAAGAAGTATTTACTAGACAAGCAAAATTAATTGTCTTGTTTTGGGAAAAATAACTCAAAATGAAGAGAGTTTTTGCTTAAAATAAGATAAATAATCTGCCAATGGGGTGAGAAAAATAATCTTAATTCAAACAGAAAACAAGATTATTTGGTGACACTTTTAGCATTCTGTTATAACTATTAACTAGTTGCTTATTAGCATATATATTACTAGGATATTGTCTGTTTATTAGCACTTATAAAGCTCATATTAATGCCTTATTCTGCATGAGCTTATTCTACATCCCTTAATCCGACCCAATACCTAAACTTAAACGCTACAAAAACTACCTTACTAACTATTAATAAGCAGTAAATTAGGAGTTTATTGAGGCAGAAGTCAGAGTTAATAGTGAATATGTGTTCCCCATACTAAAGTGTTACCAAGATTATTAATATGGAAACGTATTTCCACCAAGAAATAAAAGCATTTAAAAAGGTCATTATAGGATTTTTTTTCTCAAAAATGTCAGTTACGAGATGTAAAAAAAGATTAAAATTGGAAATTATATTTTTAGTCTGTAGCGGAAACGGTTGAATTGCGAGTTGTAAACTAAGAATTCCAATAAAAAAGGCAAAATTGCAAAATGTATAATATAATTTTGACATATAAACTCGCAAATTGTCAGAATTGTGAGAATAAAAAATAAAAAAATGCAATTATCTTTTTAATATTTTTATTCATTGAAATAAATATTTGGGACCAGTGCCATCCTATATGAAATCCATCTAAGCAATTAACATAGGGCCATCATGGAGCCCGCGGACAATCCCATTTTGAGGCCCTTTTCAGAATCAGAATCAGAAAGAGCTTTATTGCCAAGTGTGCTTTCACACACAAGGAATTTTTTTTGGTGCTGAAGCTTCCAGTGCACATAAACAATACAATACAACACGGTAATAAAAAATTCTAAGAATAAAAATATGAAGAAAAATATGAACAGTATAAGGTCACGGTTACGTTTAGTCAGAAGACGTAGATTATGAGCATTTACAGTATTTGGGCGGAGAGAATAAAAATAAATAATATAAGTAATATAAGTAATCCCCTGAGTTTAGGAGATATTGCACTAAAAAGTGGGAATAATTGCACTTACAGGCATTTGCCTTGGGGGGGGGGGGGGGGGGTAACTGTTCAAGAGGGAAATGGCCTGTGGGAAGAAACTGTTCCTATGCCTAGATGTTCTAGTGGCCGGTGATCGGAGTCGCCGTCCTGACGGTAACAGTTCAAACAGGAGGTGTCCGGGGTGAGTGGAGTCTGTGATGATTTTACCCGCTCTCTTCCTCACTCTGGAAGAGTACAGGTCTTGGCAGTTTGGCACCAATAATCCTCTCTGCAGTCCGGATGGTACGTTGCAGTCTCCTGATGTCTGATTTGGTAGCTGAACCAAACCAGACAGTGATGGAGGTGCATATAACCGACTCAATGACAGCTGAGGAGAACTCAATCAGCAGGTCCTGTGGCAGGCCTGTTTCAGCCCATTTCATTCCCACATGGGCCCCACATATAAATGTTGGCTGGGAGAATAGCAAGTTTTAGACTAAGATTTTTAAGAAAAAGGCAAAATTGCAAAATGTATAATTTAATTTTGACACATAAACTTGCGATTGCAAAAAAAAAATCGTAATTGTGAGATATAAAAAAAACGCATTTATCTTTTTTATATTTTTATTCCATGGCAGAAAGAATAAAAAAACAAAATTTCAAGTTGTAAACTAAAAAACTCCATGAAAAAATGCAAAATTGTTAGATTTATAATATAATTTTGAAACAAACTCAGAATTGATAGAAAAAAATGTCCGAATTTTGAGCACAAAAGAAAAATTGCAATGATCTTTTTTCTATTTTTATTTCGTGGCAGAAATAATAAAGCAGATGGGAGCGAGATGGGTCTTGTGCATGTTGCCCATTTGGGGTCCACCGGTTGACCAGTTCCATCCTATATGAAATCCTTGTGGACAGTTAACACGGAGCCATTATGGAACCTGCAGACAATCCAATATGGGGCCCATTTCTCATCCCATTTCATATCTATATGGCCCCATATATAAATGTTGGCTGGGAGAATTGCAAGCTTTAGACTAAGAATTCCAAGAAAAGGCAAAATTGTGAGATTTATAATATAATTTTAACATATAAACGCACAATTGTTAATTAAAAAGTCACAATTCGCTTATTTTTAGATTTTTTTAATGCTGGAAACAAGCTTCCATAACTAAATGTAATGTATTGAACGCTGGTGTTTTTTAATCTTATTGTTTTAAAAAGTGATAATCATCTTGAGTCTGTGGGTTACAGTGATTTTACTGCGGTTAAGATCTGGTTAAATCACTGACTCTCGAGTGGCTCGTCTAATTAGCACCTCGTTCTCTCTGCAGAAATCCCTCGAAAGGCTCTTGAATTGGGGACTCGGGGACTTTCGGGTCAGTTGTGGCTAATCAAAACAGCTTACATTTGATGAACCCTCCAGGGCAAAGGTCAGAGGTCAAGAAGGCCTCCATTGAAGCGCCTGCTTGTGTTTGAAGAGCGTCTCCGGAGACGCCATTATCTGAATCTCTTCTGCTGAGGAAAAACTTCCTCTCGTGTTTGGAAAGGCTGCCGATAAATCCACTTTTCACGCTTGTTAGCGAAGTCTACTTTCAAGAGGAAACACTGTTCCCTCACTAGGAATGGTAATACGGGTCATATCATTTAGATTTTATGCACTTCTTGGTGTTTTCCATTAAAATAAGATAAATAATCTGCCAATGGGGTAAGAAAAATTATCTTAAAACAACAGTATTTTTCTTACCCCACTGGCAGATTATTTCGCTTATTTTAAGCAAAAACTCTCTTTTGAGTTATTTTTTCCTAAAAGCAAAATAATGCGGTAACACTTTAGTATGGGGAACACATATTCACTATTAACTACGACTTCTGCCTCAATAAACTCCTAATTTACTGCTTATTAATAGTTAGTAAGGTAGTTTTTGTAGCGTTTAAGTTTAAGTTTAGGTATTGGGTCGGATTAAAGCAGCACTGGGTAACTTTTGCTCTCGGGGTCCCCCTACAGTTGGGAAAAAATACTGTCCTCACACTGTAAACCCTAATGTTGTCTTTACTTAAACAAATCAAGTAAACTTGACTAAATATTACTAGTTTAGTCTAAAAACTCAGTCATATAAGTTAGTATAACTTATTAACCTACAAAATGCATAAACTTAAGATTTCAAGTTGTATGAACTCAAAATCATAAGTAATGAAAATAGCTCACTCTGGTCTTGCTTTGCTGTGATTGGCCATGCAAGGAGTTCTGTCTAGCAACAAGAGAACGAATTCACTGATTGGAGGACATTTACAAAAGGCGGTCCTTTTCGCCTCACCTGTTGCTTGTTGCTGATTCAAATGAAGATGGAGACTTTTTCATTGTGTGCAATCTTAAATTCGGTAAGTAAAAATTTGTAAGTTACTAAACCTAACAATAATACGTGAACTAACTTATAACCAGATTGACTTTATTTCTGTTTTAATGAAAATAATAGTTTTGTTGGAAGTCACCATGATGGAGATCAGTGTTTGCTTTAGTTGGGCTCTTGACAAATGATAATGTAATATTAGTGTTTCTCTGGCTGCTTTGTGTTTGTGAGACACTTATGTTAAGTAACAAAAAGCCAAGAGAAATATCATAAAGTGATGTTGTTTATTCATTGATGATAACAACATCATCATATATAGGCAGAATTCCTGATCTTGTACAGAGTCCAATGCTTTGGATGTCAAAGCAGTTATTAATAGTTTTGAAATATTAATAATACTAGAATCTTCACTATTGTGCTAATATTTTTTTTTTTTTATGTGCACAAAATGTTTAAATCTATGGCATTAGTTAGACACATACACACATCACTAATCTGCGTATAAATCTCTATATATATAATACACAAGGGCTAATGACAAAATGAGGGACACCTGTGAACAATGATTAAACTCATAAACCAATGACAACAAGACACAGGAGCACGAGGCAGGAACACATGAGGGCATAGTCACATGACATGGGAACACATGACAAAACCAGGAAGTGCAGGACAAAACCTGACAGTGAACATGAAAACCTTAAAACATGAAAAATGAAACCTACACCAAAACACCCTGTAACAACATCAGGGGATGCCATCGCGCGTGCATTTGTTGACATGACAGCCCTGATAGCCCTGAACTAGTGATGCGCGGGTCGTCTCATAACCCGCGGACCCCGTATGTCTATTTAATGGTCGCGGGTGCGCGGCGGGTTGTAAATATATCCAGTGGTGCGGTGCGGGCCAAATAACTTCATAAAAGCGTCCCGCGGGTCGGTGCAGCACTAACAGTTCCCCTGAACACTGCAGGAGGAGATCACATGCAGGTGTTCTTCTGGCGGCGCGTGGGAAATGTCTTCATCAGGTACAGTCAGTGGCAGATGCTTCAGCATGTCATATGAATATAACTTCATGGGTTTTTTTTTTCTTCAAACGCCAAATAATCACGATGCTCACGTTTACAAGCCAGCATCATTATAGTAGTCTATTGGTTAGCGTTTTCCAGAATCTATATGATACTTCAGTTCAGTGTTTGAGTGGTCGGTAATCACCGTAACAAGCAGGACAGCATCGGTCGGGCACGCCTCCTTCAGCTCACGCCGACGAGCAAACGCTGGTCACATGTTGATCCTCGTCCTGCCTTTAATCACAGCACTCTCTCGTTTCCTCTTATTGCTTTCCTCCAACAAAACCTTTTCTTTCTTATTTGTCTGTGCTGCTTCGGACATGACTATATTATCCGACGAACAAAGTTGGGCTCGCACGTCCGAATGTAAGGAAGTGTGTGTGTTGGTGGAAGTGACGTATATGCCGTAAAGCAGTCGAATTTTGTAGTTCTTTTTGTTCTCGGGTTACTACCCGAAACCCGAAGTTTAAAAGTACGATTAAAAACGATACAGACCCCATCAGGCTATGGCAGACGTGTCATTCAACCTATTGTAAGTCGATTTATCATCACAAGAGTCTTGAAAATATATTATGAAGGTTGAAAAGTTACCTAGTGCTACTTTAAGGGATGTAGAATAAGCTCATGCAGAATAAGGCATTAATATGAGCTTTATAAGTGCTAATAAACAGACAATATTATAGTAATATGCATGATCATAAGCAACTAGTTAATAGCTGAACCTTAAAATAAAGTATTACCAAATAATCTTATAATTTGAACCCTGGAGAAGGATATCTGACAGCTACTACGTCAAACTATCCCATAATATTAGGAAGCCTGTCAGATAACAGGTATAATTAAGATTATTTTCCTCATCCCATTGGCAGATTATTTCTCTTATTTTAAGCAAAAACTCTCTTCATTTTGAGTTATTTTCCCCAAAACAAGACAATTACTTTAGCTTGTCTAGTAAATACTTCTTGTTTTAAGAGTTTTTAGATGTTTGGACTAGAAACAAGACAAAAATACTGAGTAAGAAGAGCATTTTTTGCAGTGTTGACACTGAAGGCAAATATCTACAGGCCACTAACGTCAAACCATCCCAGAATGATCTGTCAGATAACAGAAATAAATCTGAAGCATCAGTGGTTAATCTCTGAGCGACTCTTACTGTCAGCGAGTGTGATTTGTTTCACAAACCCCTTCACGCTTTGACTAACAGCTCAGTGGAGTCTGTCTCCAGGATTCGGTTTGCCAGGACGGTGTTTTTCATTTGGTAAATAATTAGGGATTGTTCCTTACTATTTCATAACGTGATGGGGACGCATGAGGGAGCGCAGTGACGGATGTGGAGGAATATCTGAGCTCCAGCTGCGGCGATGACATTATGAGTAATGCTGGTAAAGTCATTAGCAGGATTTCATCATGTACTGAGCGAGTGTATATCTTTCATACTTCTCAAACGATACTTGAGAGAATAACGCCTTTCTGGCCGGCCTTAAACACACAGCGCTGAGAGGAACGTTAGCGTGTGTGTGTGTGTGTGTGTGTGTGTGGCTTTATACTCAAACACCTGCAAACCCAGAGCAGTTTGAGATGAATGCACACTGCAAAAAATGCAAAATATGCTCCTCTTACTCAGTATTTTTGTCTTGTTTCTAGTCCAAACATCTAACAATTCTTAAAACAAGAAGTATTTACTAGACAAGCAAAAGTAATTGTCTTGTTTTGGGACAAAATAACTCCAAATGAAGAGAGTTTTTGCTTATAATAAGATAAATAATCTGCCAATGGGGTGAGAAAAATAATCTTGTTTTCTGTTTGAATTAAGATTATTTTTCTCACCCCATTGGCAGATTATTTATCTTATTTTAAGCAAAAACTCTCTTCATTTTGAGTTATTTTTCCCAAAACAAGACAACAATTTTTACTTGTAATGCCACTAGATTCCTCTATATCTCTATGTAAAGAGGATTGTAAATTCTATAGTTGTTTTTAGACAGAATTACTTACTTTTATTAGGTTGTGGATTTGGACATACCGATCAGGCATATCATCATGACTTCCTAATAATGTGTCATCCCCCTTTTGCTGACCCATCTCTGGACTCCTCTAGACCCCTGAAGGTGTGCTGTGGTATCTGGCACAATATGTTAGTAGCAGATCTTTAAGTCCTGTAAGTTGTGAGGCAGAGCCTCCATTGATCGGACTTGTTTGTTCAGCTCATCCCACAGATGCTCGATTGGATTGAGATCTGGGGAATCTGGAGGCCGAGTCGACGCCTCAAACTGGTTGTTGTGCTCCTCAAACCATTCCTGAAGCATTTGTGCTTTGTGTCAGGAGCATTATCCTGCTGGAAGAGCCACAGCCACCAGAATACCGTTTCCATCAAAGGCTGAACATGGTCTCAGCAATGCTTAGGTAGGTGGAGCGTGTCAAAGTAACATCCACATGGATGGAGGACCCAAGGTTTCCCAGCAGAACATTGCCCAGAGCATCACACTGCCTCCGCCGACTCGCCTTCTTCCCATAGTGCATCCTGGGGCCATGTGTTCCCCAGGTAAGCCACACACACACACACACACACACACACCCGGCCGTCCACGTGATGTAAAAGAACACGTGATTCCTCAGACCAGGCCACCTTCTTCCATTGCTCCGTGGTCCAGTTCTGATGCTCACGTGCCACTGTTGGTGCTTTCTGCGGGGTCAGGGGTCAGAGGTCACCCTGACTGGTCCATACGCCTCAAACTGAGCTGCTCTGTGTATTCTGACAGCTTTCTATCAGAACCAGCATTAACTTCTGGAGCAGTTTGAGCTCCAGTAGCTTGTCTGTTTGATCGGACCCCACGGGCCAGCCTTCGCTCCCCACGGTCATCAATGAGCCTTGGCCGCCCATGACCCTGTGGCCGGTTCTCCACTGGTCCTTCCTTGGAGCACTTTTGATAGATACTGACCACTGCAGACCGGGAACAGCCCACAAGAGCTGCAGTTCTGGAGATGCTCTGACCGTCGTCTAGCCGTCACAATCTGGCCAAACTCGCTCAAATCCTTACGCTTGCCCATTTCTCCTGCTTCACACACATCAACTCTGAGGACTAAATGTTCACTTGCTGCCTAATATATCCCACCCACTAACAGGAGATGAAGAGATCATCAGTGTTATTCACTTCACCATAGTGTCATAATGTTCGGTATTTTTAGACATTCTGGCAAGGTTTAAATGTGTCTATTTTGCACTGCTTTTTTCTGCATCATGGCTGATATGTATACTATACTTTTTCTCTTTTTTCAGTATAAAATGTCCGAACAACACCTGAGGGTTAAATAGTGCTTTAGAAAACTTGTTTGCAAGTCTTAATGAAATCAGTCAACTGGGAATCTATAGTCCGCAGAGTTAGTCTTGCCTTATTTGTTGTTGTGTCGTATCTGCATACGGATGCTTGAGCTCTGGGTCATTTGGGTGGCACATGTGTTTTCTGTTCTTCATTACATATAGACAAAACATCCTAGATTCAGTCTTTCATGTGCGTAGAGTCTAAGCAGAAACACCCAGAGCCCTCAGCTCACGCTCATGAGGTCTCCTGGGACATCTAATGAGTGGCCAATGGGACGACATGGGAAACGGTGGGATTCGGCAATACACTCCTGAAAATAAATGTTCCAGTGATTCCACAGAAGAACCTCTTAGTTCACACAAGTTCACACTTGTAGTTCGGTTCGTTTGGTCCGGACCAAAAAACAAAAACAAACATATAGTCCTGGTCCGCTTAGCGTTCACACTGGCATTTTTAACAGCGGACCTAAAGTTACCGAACCAAAGGCACAGGGAGACGATCACAACCTGATTGGTCGGCTTATATGACGGAGGAGCTGCTTACCGAACATTCAAAACAACGCTGTGTGCGGATTACACGCGCGGGCATTTTATGCGTGTACATATGGCATTATTTTTTACCAGAGAACTCATGAAGAGCTCATGAAATGTTCACAACATTCAAAACAACGCTGTGTGCTGGATAAAACGCGATCATTTTATGCGTGTACATGTGGCATTATTTTTACCCGCTGAGAACTCATGAAGAGCTCATTAAATGTTCAAAACATTCAAAACAGCTCCAGGATTTCCTCCGTTGTGCAGAAAAGAGACGGCCGCTGTCGTCTGTACCTGCTAATAATGGGCAGCACAGGAACTTTGATGAGAAGAGCCAGGTCTGCTTTTTGTGTGTTTTTTCTAGCATTTTCGAAACATGCTCGTCTGACCAAATATTGATGAGGCACCTTCTCGTTGCTCCACGTTTGCCCTCTAACGTTAACTTTACTCGTTTTGGATACACCAATCTTTCCACGTCGTCAAATCAGCTGACTATGCGTCGCATCTTGTGACATTACGTCCGGTTTTTGGTCCGTTTCATATCTTTGGTCCGTGTAGCGTTCATATATCAGTCGAACCGCACCAGAGTTGGTTTGGAAGCGGACCGAGACCCATCATCTTTTTAGCGCTCTCGGTCCGCTTGTTTGGTGCGCACCAGGGTTCGGATGGCAGCGTTCACATATGTTCAGATGAACCGCACTAAACGAGCAATCGCACCAGGGTTCGTTTTAATCCAACCACACATGACAAGTGTGAACGCACCCTTAGAGACCAGTTCCTAAAAGAACCGTTTTTTAGTGTGAAGAACATTAATAATCTAAGGGTGCGTTCACACTTGTCATGTTTGGTTGGATTAAAACGAACCCTGGTGCGATTGCTCGTTTAGTGCGGTTCATCTGAACATATGTGAACGCTGCCATCCGAACCCTGGAGCGCACCAAACAAGCGGACCGAGACCGCTAAAAAGATGAGTCTCGGTCCGCTTCCAAACCAACTCTGGTGCGGTTCGACTGATATATGAACGCAACACGGACCAAAGACATGTAAACGGACAAAAAACTGGACGTAATGTCACAAGATGCCACGCATAGTCAGCTGATTTGACGACGCGGAAAGATCGGTGTATCCAAAATGAGTAACGTTAACGTTAGAGGGCAAACGTGGAGCAACGAGGAACAGCCTCATCAATATTTGGTCAGACGAGCATGTTTCGAAAATGCTAGAAAAAACGCACAAAAAGCACACCTGGCTCTTCTCATCAAAGTTCCTGTGCTGCCCATTAGTCGGTACAGACGACAGAACGGCCGTCTCTGTTCTGCACAACGAAGGAAATCCTGCTCCTGTTTTGAATGTTTTGAACACTTTATGAGCTCTTTATGAGTTCTCAGCTGGTAAAAATAATGCCATATGTACACGCATAAAATGACCGCGTGTAATCCGCACACAGCATTGCTTTGAATGTTCGGTAAGCAGCTCCTCCGTCATATAAGCCGACCAATCAGGTTGTGATCGTCTCCCTGAGCCTTTGGTTCGGTAACTTTAGGTCCGCTGTTATAAATGCCCGTGTGAACGCTAAGCGGACCAGGACTGTATGTTTTGTTTTTGTTTTTTGGTCCGGACCAAACGAACCGAACTAACCGAACTACAAGTGTGAACCTAAAGAACCTTTTCCAATATAAACCTTTAGTCAAGTCAAATCATCTTTATATATATAGTGCTTTTACAATGCCGATTGTTTCAAAGCAGCTTCACAGTGTTAACAGGAATAATGCAACAGGATTTGATTCGGCTGTACCTCCGCACTGGAGAAAATAGTGATGTTATCCAGCTAATTTCTATTATCATATAGTGTCAATGTAAGCAGTTTATTAATATAGGTGAAATGTAGGAGTCCCCAACTGAGCAAGCCTAAAGACAAAGGCAACGAACCAAAACTCCTTCAGGCCAGAATGGAGAAATAAACCTTGGGAGAAACCAGGATCAGTCGGGGTGCCAGGTCTTTTCTGGCCGCCGAACAAACAGTGTGTAATTATACTTCTGATAACATTGCAGGTCTTAAGTCATATAAGGTAAAGAGATATTCGTAAGATTATTCGAAAGATTGGAATGGTCACACCGGAGACGGGTTTATTGAGGAAGTGTAACACCTATCCCTTTAATTTTAGTTTAAGTATTACATGTCCTGAGGGACCACACAGAGAATAACAAACAGTCCAGCACCCCAAACCTCAGTCTTTCCCTTAGGACCAGCTAGGACCATACGCTTTACTCAGTCTGTGTTCAATTTATAATTTCAGAAGACATTACGTCAAAGGTCAGGATGATTCCACCACCAAATTCACCTGGAAGAGAAGGTCTCAATGTTTGAAACATAGCTTTGGTTGACTGCCAGGTAACAGTCAAACAGTAGTTGAAATCAGTTCTCTCCTTCCATCTTCTCAGTTGTATAATCCACCAAGAACTCAAAGTGCCCAGAACACAAACCCTCTGTAGAAACATTCAAACAAACAAACCAACGAACCATAACCATATACTACAAACAATAATTGGTAAAGAAAAAAAAGAAGAAAAAAACATATAACAACTACTTACAGATGAGCTTAGAACTATAAAATTCCTCAACCAGGGTAAAAGCCATGAGGTAAGCATCTCTATGGCTGCGTCCGAAAACCTCAGCTGACTCGTTGCCTCATCAGACAAAGGGAGGGCCCTATTTTAACGATCTGAAACGCAAGTGTCAAAGCCCGCAGCGCAAGTAACTTTGTGGGCGGGTCTCGGCGCTGGTGCTATTTCCCCGGCGGGATAAATGGCTCTTGCCCCCGGCGCAAATCTAAAATGGGTTGGTCTGAAGTAGCTTCATTATTCATAGGTGTGGTTTGGGCGTAACGTGAATAAACCCATCAGAGCGTCATCCAACATTCCCTTTAAAAGCAGCTGCGCAAGTTCCCTTATGGGTCGCTATTATTATGGCGTATTTACCAGGCGCACGCCAGGAGCGGTTCACAGCCGACGTGACTGATGTTCTTGAGCAGTGAAAGACAGATGAGTTGTGTTGTATGGGGATGGAGAAACCCACCCGAAATAGCGTCGGTTAAACAGGTGTGGGAGATCAGCTGGCATCCCCAGGACGTCGCACCAGTTCCGCAAATGCTACAATGACATCAGAAGACGGGGAAAGTCCAAGCTTTAACAATTGTAACAATTTATGATTTGCAAAACCGCGCTTTCCGCGAGTGTAAAATAGGAATGACACATGCGTCGGTGTGCAAAGTCAATTGTGCCGGGTGCAAGATAGGGCCCAATGACTCTACATGCAGTGTTTTGTGCATGAAGGCACCTGACGAAACTAATTTCAGACAGACTTCTAAGGTAGTGTAACAGTTTAATGATCTACAGCTAAATAGAGAGAGCTTTGGTGAGAACTAAACACATATTTAATTACTACAGTAGTCATTTCTCGCTGGAAATTACATCAGAAGTGGAAAATATTGGTTAAAAACGTACATTTACACACAAACTGACCAGTAAACGCAACTTCTGGACGCCATCTTTTTTTCCCAGCTCAACTGTCACTGAATGGAAAGCACGGGATTGTGGGATATCAACGGCCGCGAAGGACATATGAATGATGCCTTCAAAAATTGTTCAGATGAAGGCATCTCAGGAGACAGGAAGTGAAGCAAACATTAGATTCGGACGTGGCTCGATGCCTTCCTGCCTTCAAATGTGTACTCCGAAGGCAGCATTTTGCAGGTTTCGGACGCCATAGATATCCATAATAAAGGCTAGATGTCTTACGGCGGAGTCACCATCGTCAACACCGGCGGCCATCTTGTCACAGGCAAGCTTTCTGTCGGGCTCTGTGAACCTGATGTAAGGTGATTGATCTGTACGAACATAAATACATATATATATATATATATATATATATATATATATATATATATATATATATATATATATATATATATATATATATATATATATATATATATATATATATATATATATATATATATATATTATTTTACACAGTTTTAGTAGCCTATATATTGATTTAACATAAATACCTTGTGTGTGTGTGTATATTCGTTGCACCTATCTGTTCTGTTCAATGTTACTTTCATATTGAAGTCCATGGTTATAATTATTCATAAGTATGCAGTGTCATAACTACATCTCCAACGTTTATAACAAACGAAACAGTTTGAAAATCGGTTGGAATTTTAACAAGTTATGGTTATTTAAAAGTACATGCACCATTAAAACACACTGTTACGAGTGAGCGAGCTGCCTGTGACAAGATGGCCGCCAGTTGCGGACGGCGACCTCCATTGGCCAACAGCGCGCACGAGACATCTAGCCTTTATTATGGATATCTATGTCGGATGCAGCCTATAAAGGTAGAGAATTAACGTCCTATTGTTTCTCCTTCTCTGATCCCTTAAATAGGTAAGCCCTAGCCGTTTCTAACCAGAGCGCCCTCTAATGCTCAGGTGAATAATAGCACTGCTGTACTGAGAAGCTATTAGTAACAGAAAAACTGTTACAAAAGGTTCTTTGTGGACCCATCAATGCCAATAAATACTTGAAAGAGTGTAGGAACATCATTGAGTGGTCTGGTCACTTACTGTTCGATTTCAAACAAGAGCGAATATAGAAATGAAAATATACAGTTTGATAATTATTGTCCTGGAGAATCCACAGAAATGTACTGCATTGGTTTCATTCAGAATTCAGCGAGAAACCTAGAACTAGTTCGCTAAAAAGTAAAAAATCCGGTAACCTTGTCTAATAGGTGCTCAAACTTCATTTGCCGATGGTGGCCATGTTTTTTGAAATACGCCAATATCCTCATAGACTACACCTTGGACAAAGACAGTGCATGCCAAATTTCAAGTCCAATTGACTAACGGCCGGATGGTTATAGCCATTTTCAAGTTTTTTTCCTGTTATAGCGCCACCAAATGGGCCACCATCGCAATTGTGTTCACATGACCCCAGATTGAGTCCATACATATGTGTCCCAAGTTTGGTGAAAATATCTCATTCCGTTTATGAGTTATAGCCATTTTAGTAATAGAGCCTCCTCCCATTTCAAACATTTTGGCAGCCCTTTAAAAAAAAGACAATCAAACTGCAGAGAATCTTGCTGCACTGGTTTGGTTCCAATCATAGACCATAAAAAAATATGGACGACTCGACATCGTCCATTTCCGCTTGCTCAAATTGAAGCTATCTTGGGGCCGAGTCTGCGCAGTAGAGATTTCGGGACCGGAGTTGCGCAGTAGAGACCAGGAAGTAGAGCAGGAAGCACTGCTTCGATAACAAAAGCCCGCCCACACTCTCACAGATGCAGAACAATTCATTATGTTGGTGTGAAATAAACAGTTATGGAAATGTAGAAATTAAAGCTAAAGCTCCAATCTGCTCCCAAAAATCCAGAAAAAAGTCTGTTAGTGCCTCAGTGACAAAACTAAACTTATTTAAAAAACGAACACTTGAAATGAAATCATTGTGATGATAACTGCCTTCAATGACATAAACTAACTTTGGGGGGAAAATATTTGAGGTGTAGTTTATTGTTTAGTTTGCCTCGCGTCCAAAACACAGAGGAGCGGCTATACTGGGACCGGCCACCGGGGGGCGACGGAGGCGCGGAGGCTTCAGTTTCTGAGAGGGGTACTGCAGGCTTGGTTCCAATCAGGTAAAAAACCTAAGACTAGTTCTCAAAAGTCTGGTTTTTAAAAAATCCAAAATACCTAAACATTTCCAACAATATAAGACACTTGAGTCTTACAGGTTTAGGAGTTATGAGCCATTAAATACTTTTGAGCTCTGTAGCGCCTCCGTCAGGCCGTTTGGGGCGAGCTTTGGTGATGCTGTAGACGGTGTGAGTACTACCAACCCTCAAAGTTTCAAGTCTCCACAACTTACGGTTTACTCTGCAGGATCAGTTTTAGCAGAGAATGCTGATCCTTGGGAAATCGAACAATTGCAATAGAGTTTCAGTGCTACATACTTGAACCCCTAAAAACATTTTGTCTTTATGTAAGAAAGACTTAAGCAGCACAGCAAAGAATGTACATCACATGTGCTGAGAGACCTCCGCTAATCTCCAGAACGAGTTCAGAGGAGACATGTGAGATGCCATCGGTCCTGCAAAACCACGGCAAAGACCAAAACAGGACGAATCTGAACCGCTCACATCAGGCAATAAGTCATGAGGGAAGAGTTCTGCGCATCAAAACATGTTCGCATGAAAATCACTGATCATACGCAAAGGAAAGATTCATCTCTTTAGAGGATTTAGAAGTATGACTGTCCTTTGTTCCTTTTGAGCAGGTTTGAAGGCATCACTGCAAAAAATGCTCTTCTTATTTAGTGTTTTTTTTTTTTTTTTTTTTGGTCTTGTTTCCAGTCTAAATATTCTTAAATCAAGATGCATTTACTAGATCAGCAAAATGACATAAGATATTTGTCCTTGTTTTCTGGGGAAAAATATCTAAATGAAGTGAGTTTTTGCTTAAAACAGGCGAAATGATCTGCCAATGGGGTGAGAAAAATAATCTGATTTCTGATTGAAATCTTGTTTCTTGTTTCAAACAGTATTTTTCTCACCCCTTTGGCAGATCATTTTGCCTGTTTTAAGCAAAAACACACAACAAAACAAGAAAAAATATCTCATGTCGTTTTACTGATCTAGTAAACATCTTGATTTAAAGCGGTGTTTGCATGCGATTTGACTTGTTTGTTTGTTTGTTTGTTTATTATTTATTTGACAGGGACCATGTGCAAGTACATTAATCTTCCAAGAGAAAAGATGCTTCACACCAGATTTAGCTACAGCTAATTTCCATCCGCAGTCCCTGGGCAGATAAAACAATAAAATATATGCATCTAAACATTAATAACTCACTATCTATTTACAACCACATTTACAGTCATACTTCAGCCTAAACTAACCCTATACATACTGTCAACAATAAACCATTTAAAATTTCTACATTAAAAACTTGACTAACCCATAAACATAGTCAATGCTGGCATAACTGATTATCTAATAATACCTTTCTAACATTTTGCGAGAGATAATTTAAGACTATCTGGAAGATTGTTCCATTTTTTAACAGCTGTGAATGAGAAGGCAGTCTGTGCAAAGGCAGAGCTTCTGTTCGGTTTAACTTTAGTTAGTGTGTAATGTCGCTGCCTGAGCATAAACAGTCTCTGCAAAGTTACGGCGCTGAAAGTTCACTGCAAACGGAGATATTGTCTTTTAAAGTTACGGCAGTTTATTGCCTACAAAAATGGCCGGTTTGGACTACAACGAGCTTCTTCCTGGGTTGGTGACATCATAAACCCTCGCTAGTCTCCGCAGATGTGACTTCTGCCCGTAATGGGAAGGGGCGTGGCCTTAACCTGTGCTTGGCACTTCAGCCAATAAAAATACAGGAAACTACATTTGGCCATCTGACCAATCTAAGACCATTGCTTTAACCCTGCGATTGGGTTGTAACCCAGCGGTTGGGTTAAATGTTGCTTAAGACAACCCAATCGCTGGGTTAAAACAACTCAACCGTTGGGTTAAAACAACCCAATTGCTGGGTTAGTCCATTTTCAACCCAACTTGGACTAGCATTTTTTAGAGTGACCATTGATATCCCACAATCCTGTGCGTTCCATTCGGTGACAGATGAGCAAGAAAAATAAAGGTGGTGACTGGAAAAGTTGGTCGGTTTGTGTGTAAATGCACATTTTTTTCACCATTTTTGAGGCCTTTCCTAGCGAGAAATTACTACTGTACTAATTAACCCTCTACGTCATTTTTGACAGAACATTTTTATGTTTTGTTTGTTTTTGGTTTCGTTATTTACTTCATTGGAATGAGCCGAAACTTGGTAAATGTTTTGGCACTTGCTGTGTGAACAATTGAAAAAATCATTGACAAGATTCGAAAAGGTAAAATAGTTCTGAAAACAATTCCTTTTCCACCATTTTGAATTTAAAAAAAAAACTTTTTTTAGCTCCTCCTCGGCCATTGCTCTGATTTTCACGAAAATTGAATCAGAACATCAACATCATTGTTCAAATCGTTCTTAAATAATGCGCAAGTACTGCCAAAATGAACGTAAGGGCTACATCTCCACAACGCTTTAGTGTATTCTGACTAAACTAGGTGTGTGTTATGACAAGCATGAGCTGAGGCGACCTGCACAGTTTCAGCACAGTGCCACCTAGTGGTCAGGAGATATGGAAATTTTAATTTTTGCTTATAACTTCTGAACGCTTTGACCAAAAATCACAAAACCGGTCTTTTTAGATTTGAGATTTGGTCATGCCGAGTCATGCTAATTTTCCAATATCTGCCATTTTGGGCATCAGCCATTTTTTATTTTGTCAAAAAATGCTATATTTTAGATATATTTATTTATTATATTTATTTAGGGCCAAAGTTGTGGTCAAAAGTTATAACAAAATTTCCAAAAATACTTTTTATTTTATGAGATGGGATGAGAATCAGCACCTCCAAGTCCGAGGCCATGGTTCTCAGTCGGAAAAGGGTAGCTTGCTCACTTCAGGTTGGCGGAGAGTTCTTGCCTCAAGTGGAGGAGTTTAAGTATCTTGGGGTCTTGTTCACGAGTGAGGGAAGGATGGAACGGGAGATTGACAGACGGATCGGTGCATCATCTGCAGTAATGCGGGCGATGTACCGGTCTGTTGTGGTGAAGAAGGAGCTGAGCCGTAAGGCGAGGCTCTCGATTTACCGGTCAATCTACGTTCCTACTCTCACCTATGGTCATGAGCTGTGGGTCATGACCGAAAGGACAAGATCCCGGATACAGGCGGCTGACATGAGCTTTCTGCGCAGGGTGGCTGGGCGCTCCCTTAGAGATAGGGTGAGAAGCTCGGTCACTCGGGAGGAGCTCAGAGTAGAGCCGTTGCTCCTTCACATCGAGAGGAGCCAGCTGAGGTGGCTCGGGCATCTATTTCGGATGCCTCCTGGACGCCTTTCCAGGGAGGTGTTCCGGGCACATCCCACCGGGAGGAGGCCCCGGGGAAGACCCAGGACACGCTGGAGGGATTATGTCTCAAGGCTGGCCTGGGAACGCCTCAGGGTACCCCCGGAGGAGCTGGAGGAAGTGGCCAGAGAGAAGGAAGTCTGGGCGTCTCTGCTTAGACTGTTGCCCCCGCGACCCGGCCCCGGATAAGCGGAAGATGATGGATGGATGGATGGATGGACTTTTTATTAAATTAGCCTATTATAATGAATCTGATCTTAATTGATTCCTTGGGTCATGCAACAGATACCAATTGTGCCATATAAGGCCGAACTTCCTGTACACCATTTAGTTTTTCTTTTAAAACCTACTTTTTCGAACTTTTCCTAGACCGCTTTTCCAATTTTTTACCAAAATCAAATCGTATCATCTTCAAACTGTGCCAACAAAAAGTTATGTATTTCGTGCAATTTGTGTTGCGCCGCAATGAATTTAAGGCATGATGCTGAGGCTGTATCTCTGCAATGCTTTGGCATATTGACACCAAACTTTGGCACCTCACTCTGACCACAACACATCAATTTGGTCACAGCGCCACCTATTGGTTGAAAGTGATAAACCATTTTACCAGTGATTTTTTTTACAGCCATTTTGCCTAAAATCATCTTCTTAAGTTTTTTTTTTTTCTGGCTATTTCTTGCACTTCATCTGATGCTACTAGCATGACTTCGTCGTATTTGTGCTTGGCCCAATAATTGCTGCTTGCAGCTATATTTTCTATTGTTTTTATTTTAAAATAACATATGATTTAAATATTAACTGATGACCCCAGTTCCTGAAAGCCTGAGGTAAAGGAAGTCGAGCAGTACGTATTTCTGTTTGATATGTATTTATTTCAGTCAGTGAAAGTTTCACACAGGACTACAGATGAGCCGGAGGATTAGAGGAACTATTTTATTACTGAAAAGTATGTACAGGTTCTATCCAAGGAAATAACGGAACATATGACTATATGTACAATTAATTTTTTTACATTATGTCTTTACAAGAGAAGCTGTATTATATAAAACACTGACTTGCTAATACATGGAAAAAATACACACACACTCACATACAAATGAAGAGTTGCAATACACACATAAATAAATATCAACATCAACATTCACAGACTGCCGCAACAAATATCTCTACAGCCGAGGACATGTTTACATCGTTTCATCACAAAAACACACGCTTTTCATTAATAAACAAAACACTCTCTGTTAATTTGTAATGGAAAATTGCTAACTTAATAATAAAAGGCATTGAGGATGGATTTCACACCCAATCGAAGGAACAGTTCAACCAAAAACACAAATCCAGCCACTGGTTAATCACACAAACCTGTCTGCGTTATGATCATTGAAACCACGGCGCTGATGCCTGACTATGAGCTGAATAAAGATACGGCTTTTGGGAAGAGTTTGGGGGATTTGAAGACCGTAGATCTCGAGGTGAGGCGTTTGTGTCGCATATTCGGAGCCTCTCAATGCTTCTCCACTGAAGACTTCTGATGATGGCGAGCTTCTGTGAGGAGCAAAAACACATCTGGATTTACATCACGGCATCCTAAATGTGTACAATTACAGTTTTTGTGACATATGAGGACACAAATGTGTATAATGCCATGGGTATGACACAGGTATTACAGGAGAGGGTGAAATATGAGGACATTACCCATGGCCCCACTTTACAAAAGGCTTATAAATCACACAGGAGGAGTTTTTAGGAGAAAGTGGTGTGTGTGTGTGTGTGTGTGTGTGCGTGCGTGCGTGCGTGTGCGTGTGTTTACTCTGCTGAAGCGGAGGCGTCTGAAAGATCTTCTTTGTCGCAGGTCCTTCTCCAGCCGTGGTCATCACCTGCACCTCTAACCTGTAAAACGAGGCCGGCCGGAGGTTGGACACAACCAGGAGATTATGATTCTGAAAAACATCACAAAATATACATCAGATCCTTTGTTTATATCACAATACAGTCATGTTTCCTGGAAATACAATTACACTTTCTCTTTTCAGATTAATTAGATCAGATTGAACAAATACATATGATTTCTGGGACGTGAGGCGTCGCCCAGCGCCTTCATTTCGTGTTTGTTAATGAGCTCATTGGAAGCTCTTCAGATTTACTCGCTGTGAAGAATAAACATCCCAGAATCCACTTCACTCAAACATGAATCCAATCTGATAATGATGGCGTGCTCCAAACCGGCCTCAATTTTCTGTCAGGAAAGATCTGAGGAATCACGCAGATGAAAACCGGACAAAGTCGATTTGATGCATTTGAATATGAACCCTAATGTGAGCGTGAGGACTGTTTGTTCCTGAAGGAAAGCAGCCAGTGTTAGTGATGGAGAAGATCTGCTCCATGTTTGACAGATGATGTCAGAGCTCAAATCGACACACTAATACTTCCCATATGAACACTTATAACACTAATACATCTCCAGGATTCACTTCAAGATGACCCTTCATTAGGCCCAGAGCTGGACAGTCCCTCAGCTCATTTACTCGAGTCCTGTACTGAAGTTCACTGTTTGAGTATCTGTACTTTACTGGAGTATTATTTTTTCTGTAATCTTCTGACTTTAACTTCACTCCATCTGAAAGACAAATATCGTCCTCTTTACTCCACTACATTTCTATCAAGGTCCTCGAAGTGGAAAGTCGTTTCTGTCGCAGCTTTGAAAGTCAGTGATGATTTTTTTCTTCTTTAAAAGGTGTTTGGGTTTTTGCAGAAAGCCTTTCAGGAATCACTCTTGTAGAGTCTCGTGAAGTTCAATGATTTCACAGCATTTATTAAACACTGATTTATAGTTTAGAGCAAAATGGAAGAAGACGGATGTCCAAATGCTCATTTAGTGGAGTATTCACATAAACAAAGTTGATTCTGTCTTCAGTGAAGGTGAACAGTGTGAGAATATCAGATGTGTATCAGTGTATTGGATCCGTGCATTCGGCCTTAAAGTGACAGCAGCTTTATAAAGAGCTTTGTAACTTTTCTCCAAGTATTTAAATGAGTTTAAGTTAGTCGTATGCTAGTGTGTCAGATGGAGCGTCACTGACAGGCTTAAACCATGATGGCATAATGTGCATTTATACATATTCCATATTAAACACTGTTAAATCATATTATATATTAATGAATTAGTCTATGTATATTTAGTTATTGTAATTAAGTTATATTAATAATATAAATGTTAACATTTAATAATTTTATTTAATAATTATCAAATTATTTGAATTCATGTACATATATATTTTTCCAGCTTTTAGAAATGTTTTAGTTTAAAATATTTTTAAATTATATTAAGTAGTTACATTATATAAATATTAACTTTTAATAATAGTAAAAAAAAATATATATATATACATACATACATACTATATATATATATATAAACAATTAACCCATTCCAAAAAAGTTAAGACACTGTACAAATTGAGAATAAAAAGGGAATGCAATAATTTACAAATCTCATAAACTTATATTTTATTCACAATAGAATATAGATAACATGAAATGTTGAAAGTGATATTGGCTCATTTGGGATTTCATGACAGCTACACATTCCAAAAAAACTTGGGACAGGGAGCAATAAAAGGCCGGAAAAGTTAAATGTACATATAAGGAACAGCTGGAGGACCAATTTGAAACTTATTAGGTCAATTGGCAACACGATTTGGGAATAAAAAGAGCCTCTCAGAGTGGCAGAGTCTCTCTTAGAAGTCAAGATGGGCAGAGGATCACCAATTCCCCCAATGCTGCGGCGGACAATAGTGGAGCGATATCAGAAAGGAGTTTCTCAGAGAAACACTGCAAAGAGTTTGAAGTTATCATCATCTACAGTAAATAATATCATCCAGAGATTCAGAGACTCTGGAACAATCTCTGTGTGTAAGGGTCAAGGCCGGAAAACCAAACTAGATGGCCGTGATCTTCAGCCGTTAGACGGCACTGCATCACATACAGGAATGATACTGTAATGGACATCACAACATGGGCTCAGGAATACTTCCAGAAAACATTGGTGAACACAATCCACCGCGCCATTCGCCGTCACCGGCTAAAACTCTACAGGTCAAAGAAGAAGCCATATCTAAACATGATCCAGAAGCGCAGGCATTTCCTCTGGGCCAAGGCTCATTTAAAATAGACTGTGGCAAAGTGGAAAACTGTTCTGGGGTCAGACGAATCAAATTTTGAAATTCTTTTTGGTAAACTGGGAGACCATGTCATCCGGACTAAAGAGGACAAGGACAATCCCCTTTGTTCTCAGTGCTCAGTTCAGAAGTTGCATCTCTGATGGTATGGGGTCGCATGAGTGTGTGTGGCACGGGCAGCTTACACATCTGGAAAGGCACCATCCAGATGTCGTCTCTTTTAGGGAAGACCTTTCATTTTCCAACATGACAATGCCAGACCACACACTGCATCAATTACAACATCATGGCTGCGAAGAAAAAGGATCCGGCACTGAAATGGCCAGCCTGCAGTCCAGATCTTTCACCATTAGAAAACATTTGGCGCATCATAAAGAGGAATATGCGACAAAGAAGACCTAAGACAGTTGAGCAATATATATATATATATATATATATATATATATATATATATATATATATATATATATATATATATATATATATATATATATATATATATATATATATATATATAAAATTTACAGAGAGGAAAATAAGTATTTGAACACCCTGCTATTTTGCAAGTTCTCCCACTTAGAAATCATGGAGGCGTCTGAAATTGTCATCGTAGGTGCATGTCCACAGTGAGGGACATAATCTAAAACAAAATTCAGAAATCACAATATATGATTTTTTAACTATTTATTTGTATGATACAGCTGCAAATAAGTATTTGAACACCTGTCTATCAGCTAGAGTTCTGACTCTCAAAGACCTGTTAGTCTGCCTTTAAAATGTCCACCTCCACTCCATTTATTATCCTAAATTAGATGCACCTGTTTGAGGGTGGTAAGCTGCATAAAGACACCTGTCCACCCCATACAATCAGTAAGAGTCTAACTACTAACATGGCCAAGACCAAAGAGCTGTCCAAAGACACTAGAGACAAAATTTTACATCTCCACAAGGCTGGAAACCATGAGTAAACCGTTAGTAAATCGTGAGTAAACAATGAGTAAACCATGAGTAAACCGTTAGTAAATCGTGAGTAAACCATGAGTAAACCATGAGTAAACCGTGAGTAAACTGTGAGTTAACCATTAGTAAACCATGAGTAAACCGTGAGTGAACCGCGAGTGAACCATGAGTGAACCATGAGTGAACCGTGAGTGAACCGTGAGTGAACCGTAATTTAACCATGAGTAAACAGTGAGTGAACCGTGAGTAAACCGTGAGTGAACCGCGAGTTAACCGTAATTTAACCATGAGTAAACAGTGAGTGAACCGTGAGTAAACCGTGAGTGAACTGTGAGTTAGCCGTGAGTGAACCGTGAGTAAACCGTGAGTTAACCGTGAGTAAACCTTGAGTTAACCGTGAGTGAACCGTGAACCGTGAGTTAACCGTGAGTAAACCTTGAGTTAACGGTGAGTAAACCGTGAGTGAACCGTAATTTAACCATGAGTAAACAGTGAGTGAACCGTGAGTAAACCGTGAGTTAACCATAAGTTAACCGTGAGCGAACCGTGAGTTAACCGTGAGTTAACCGTGAGTGAACCGTGAGTAATCCGTGAGTAAACCGTGAGTTAACCGTGAGTTAACCGTAGGTAAACCGTGAGTTAAACGTTAGTTAACCGTTAGTTAACCATGAGTTAACCATTAGTAAACCATGAGTGAACTGTGAGTGAACCGTGAGTTAACCGTGAGTTAACCATGAGTGAACCGTGAGTAATCCGTGAGTAAGCCGTGAGTTAACCGTGAGTTAACCGTAGGTAAACCGTGAGTTAAACGTTAGTTAACCGTTAGTTAACCGTGAGCAAACCGTGAGTAAACCGTGAGTGAACCGTGAGCGAACCGTGAGTTAACCGTTAGTTAACCGTTAGTTAACCGTTAGTAAACCGTGAGTGAACCGTGAGTTAACCGTTAGTAAACCGTGAGTGAACCGTGAGTGAACCATGAGTTAACCGTTAGTAAACCATGAGTGAACCGTGAGTGAACCGTGAGTTAACCATTAGTTAACCGTGAGTAAATCTGTGGCTCATGCAGCGCTCCATTCATCAGCCGACATCAGCGGAGCCGTTATCCACAAAACATGATTGTGTATCATATTTTACACTCTTGGACTTGAATATGTAACCAGTTTTCTATGAGAAACTCTTGTACGAGTGCATCGGCCAAGAACATGTAATGCGAGTGTAATTTATGTGAGCTTTCCTGGAGAGCGGCGTGTTTGGAGACGACTTACAGGTGGCAGGATCTGAGACTGGGAGATGATGCTGTTGGGAAGGCTATTCTGACGGCTCTCCGTGGAAACTTCTGCCCATGTGACCTGGAAGCCTGTGATTGGCTGATGGGGACCAGCCACCCTCCAGAGGAAGCTCGCCGTCACGTTGCCGTCGTGGAAGGTGAAGGCCGCGGTCAGATTTTCAGGCTTAGCCAAAACCTTTGAAGGCGCTGGAGAGTTGAAGAAAAACATCAGATATATCAGGATGACAGCAGGAGGCTCAGCCTGGAGAAAAGCACCTCAGCCTCCATCTGGATGACCCGTTTATAGAAATATCACAGGCAACTCAATTATGAATAAAGGAAGATCTAGTCACTGAATGAAAGTTATTGTTTTAAGGTTATTACTGATATTGTTAAATAAAACTTAAGCCATAAAAAAGTGTTTTTATTGCTTTAAATATTTTTGTTTGTTTGTTTAGTTTAACTTGATGTATTAAAATAAGTAAAACATAAATAAAAATGAATAAATGTAAATAAAAAAAGATATTCAAAAAACTAATAAAAGTGACAAAGCACTAAAAACTAGAACTAAAATAAAACTGAAACAGAAAATAGTAAAACAAAAACTAATTCAAAAATATTAATAAAAACAGCAAAAAAAATATAAAATAATAAAAAATAAACGTTAAATGGAATAAAAATGTAGCTTTCGCAAAAAAAAAAATTAAATACCAAAAATATTAATAAAACCTTAAATAGCATGTCAATCATAGCATAACTGCTTAGAAAAGAAAAAAAGGTAAATTAAAGTTACACAATGTTTACTAAAATAAAATAAATTCAACTAAAATACTTTTTTTATAAAAACAATTAATAAAAACTATAATAGTATATCAATGATAAAATAAATGAAATAAATGAGAAATAAATGTTAAACGGAATAAAATATTTAAAAAAAAATACATTTTACATTTTACAAAATGTATTAAAAATAATAAACTTCAACGAAAAATAAAAAACTTAAAAAAACTTAAAATATTAATAATTGAAATAATTAAATGAAAAAATGAAATCCAAATTTTAAAAGGTTACTCATTTTCGGAAAAAAATACAAAAAATAATAAACTTCAAATAAATAAAAAAAATGAAAATATAAAAACAAAAACTTTTAAAACACATTAATAAAAAGTATAAAAGTATATCAATATAACATTTTATTGATAATATAAAATTATTAAAATAATAATAAAAACTTTATACTAAGATAACACTGCTAAGTACTAACCAAGTAAAAACTAAAATTTAGTTACTAAAATTCTAAATAAATAAAAAAATAAACTAAAATTTAATTAAATACTGAAAATACAAAAATATTTTTTTTTACTAAAATTACAAAAAAATGATAATCTAAAATTAAAAACCTGAAATAATAAAAACAAATTTAAAACATTAATAACAGTATATCAGTGACACTAAAATAACCCCAAGTATAATCCCAAGCAAATTAAACTAAACATGCCTAATGTGAAAACTGCACATTAAAGACCAAAATGAAGTTTTACAAAAAAGCACCACGTCTGCAAACTGTTGCTCCAAAATAAACCTGAATTTTCATGGCACTGTAATCACTCAATGTCATATTTCAGGCTGAATGTTTAAACTCGGCCCATCCTGAAAACAAACACGTCCTAATTAGAGACAGAATCCAGACGAAAGCCCACCGGTCATCATGTAGGCGTCCCCGGGGCAGGAGATGGGCTTGATGCTCTTGCTCCTGAGAGTGGAGCAGGATGGGGTCAGAAAGCTGGTGCTCTCATCTTTGGAGCGTCTTTTGGCACTGAGCGTGTGAACGGTGACCCTGTACTTACAGGAGAAGAGCAGGCGGGGCAGATTGATGAAATTCTCCTGCAAAAGACAAGCACATTCATCAAAGAGTGACAATACTCCACCAAACAGGTGACTTGAGTATTGCAAACTGACCATAAAATCTAGCAACCACACAGAAACAACCACCTTGGAACATTCTAGGAACAACATTGCAACGCCCAACACGCTAGCAACCACCCAGAACACGTTATAAACTGCATAGCAATACCCTAGCAACCACCCAGAACCCCATCCTGGCAACCACCCAGAACACCTTATAAACTGCATAGAAACACCCTAGCAACCTCCTAGAACACCTTAGCAACCTCACAGCAATGGCATGACAATCACCTAGAATACCATAGAGACAGCATAGAAGTCCCTAGCAAACAACTAGAACACCTAAGCAACCTCACAGCAATGATATGACAATCACCTACAATACCACAGAGACTGCATAGCAGCACCCTAGCAACCACCTAAAGCCCCATCCTGGCAACCACACAGAACACCTTAAAAACTGCATAGCAACACCCTAGCAACCACCTAGAACACCTTGTCATGACAATCACCTAGAATACCATAGAGACTGCATAGCAACAGCTTAATGTCTTGGCAAGCACTCAGAACACCTTAGAAACTGCATAGCAACACACTAGCAACCACCTAGAACGCCTTAAAAACTGCATAGCAACACCTTAGCAACCACCTAGAACACTTTAGCAAACTTACAGCAATTTCACGACAATCACCTAGAATACTATAGAGACTGCATAGCAGCACCCTAGCAACCACCTAGAACACCTTAGCAACCTCACAGCAATGTCATGATAATCACCTAGAATACCATAGAGACTGCATAGCAACCGCATAGCCTAAAACACCTCAGCAACCCCCTAGGACGCTTTTGGCATCCACCTTAGAACCTAACTAACTAGCAACACCTTAGCGACCACCTAGAACACCTCAGCAACCCCACAGTTAGATACGTCATAGCAGCACCCTAACATCCACTTTAAATACCTCTGCAACCCCATAGGATAGTCCTGGCAACCATTTACAACCCCTTTATATCCTTAATGCATAGCAACACCTAGCAACAGCCTAGAACTCTATAGCATCCCCATAGCAACATCCAGGCAATCACCCCATAACACCTTGGAAATGGCATATCAACAACCTAACAACCAGCTACAATACCTTAGAAACTCCAAAGCAACATCTTGGCAATCTCCCAGAACACCTTAGAAACTGTATAGCTACACCCTAGCAACTACCTAGAACACTTTAGAAACTCCATAGCACAGTCCTGGTGCCCACCCAGAATACCTTATAACCTAACTGCATAGCAACACTTTAGCAACCCCATAGCACAGTCCTGGTGACATCCAGAATACCTTATAACCTAGCTGCATAGCAACACCTTAGCAACTCCATAGCACAGTCCTGGTGACACCCAGAATACCTTATAACCTAGCTGCATAGCAACACCTTAGCAAATCCATAACAGAGTCCTCGTGACACCCAGAATACCTTAGAACCTAACTGCATAGCAACACCTTAGCAACCCCATAGCACAGTCCTGGTGACACCCAGAATACCTTAGAACTTAACTGCATAGCAACATCTTAGCAACCCCATAGCACAGTCCTGGTGACACCCAGAATACCGTATAACCTAACTGCATAGCAACACCTTAGCAACCCCATAGTACAGTCCTGGTGACCAACCAGAATCCCTTAGAACCTAACTGCATAGCAACACCTTAGCAACCCCATAGCAATTTCCTGTTAACCACCCCGAGCACCTTAGCAACTGCATAGCAACACCCTAGAAACCAACTAGAACACCTCAGCAACCTCACCCATAGCAATGCCCTGGCAACAACCCAGATCACTCTAGCTTTGTAGACACATTTTCAGGAAAAAGTATAAATGTAGTTATTCAATCACTGAGCGGT
>NC_090176.1:52042635-52070135 GCF_024679245.1 Pseudorasbora parva
TAATAAATAGAAACTCAAAATATTATTGTATCTGAATCACATAAAATGTGATAAATCATGAAAATAGCACAATTTGACTGCGTCATTATAAATAAAACACACACAATTACCCAATATGCAGACCCACTTTATATTAGGCAGCCTTAACTACTAACTTAACTATGTACTAACATTTTAACTAATCATTTGATACAATGCACTTCTTGTGTACATACATGTTTTTACATTGCACTTACATTTTTAAAAATACCTGATATAATAATAATAATTTTAAAAAAAACTATCCTACACTTAAACTCACACACACCACCACCACACCATCCACCTCAATATCAGCTAAAGTGTTTTGAAAACGGGGTTTAAAATGAGGATAACACAGGCTTAATCGCAGTGTGAAATGTTCCTTTATTCAGGGTTAAAACGGGGTTTAAAATAAAGATAACACAGGGTTAATCGCAGTGTGAAATGTTCCTTTATTCAGGGTTAAAATGGGGTTTAAAATAAGGATAACGCAGGGTTAATCGCCGTGTGAAATGTTCCTTTATTCAGGGTTAAAACGGGTTTAAAATGAGGATAACGCAGGGTTAATCGCAGTGTGAAATGTTCCTTTATTCAGGGTTAAAATGGGGTTTAAAATAAGGATAGCGCAGGGTAACAGGGTTTAAAGAGGATAACTCCGGGTTAATCACAGTGTGAAATGTTCCTTTACTCAGGGTGAAAACGGGGTTTAAAATGAGGACAACGCACGGTTAATCGCAGTGTGAAATGTTCCTTTATTCAGGGTTAAAACTGGGTTTAAAAAGAGGATAACGCAGGGTTAATCGCTGTGTGAAATGTTCCTTTATTCAGGGTTAAAATGGGGTTTAAAAAGAGGATAACGCAGGGTAACAGGGTTTAAAAAGAGGATTACTCAGGGTTAATCACAGTGAGAAATGTTCCTTTATTCAGGGTTATAAGGTGGTTTAAAATGAGGATAACGTAGGGTTAATCGAAGTGTGAAATGTTCTTTTATTCAAGGTTAAAACAGGGTTTAAAATGAGGATAACGCAGGGTTAACCGAAGTGTGAAATGTTCCTTTATCCAGGGTTAAAAAGGGGTTTAAAAAGAGGATAATGCAGGGTTAATCGCAGTGTGAACTGTTCCTTTATTCAGGGTTAAAATGGGGTTTAAAAAGAGGGTAACGCATGGTTAATCGCAGTGTGAAATGTTCCTTTATTCAGGGTTAAAATGGGGTTTAAAAAGAGGGTAACGCATGGTTAATCGCAGTGTGAAATGTTCCTTTATTCAGGGTTAAAATGGGGGTTAAAAAGAGGGTAACGCATGGTTAATGGCAGTGTGAAATGTTCCTTTATTCAGGGTTAAAATGGGGTTTAAAGAGGATAAATCAGACTTAATCACAGTGTAAAATGTTCCTTCATTCAGGGTTAAAACAGGGTTTAAAATGAGGATAACGCAGGGTTAATCGCAGTGTGAAATGTTCCTTTATTCAGTGTTAAAATGGGGTTTAAAATAAGGATAACGCAGGGTAACGGGGTTTAAAGAGGATAACTCAGGCTTAATCGCAGTGTGAAATGTTCCTTTAATCAGGGTTAAAATGGGGTTTAAAAAGAGGATAACGCAGGGTAACAGGGTTTAAAATGAGGATAATGCAGGGTTAATCACAGTGTGAAATGTTCCTTTATTCAGGGTTAAAACGGGGTTTAAAATGAGGATAACGTAGGGTTAATCGAAGTGTGAAATGTTCCTTTATTCAGGGTTAAAATGGGGTTTAAAAAGAGGATAACGCAAGGTAACAGGGTTTAAAATGAGGATAACGCAGGGTTAATCGAAGTGTGAAATGTTCCTTTATTCAAGGTTAAAACAGGGTTTAAAATGAGGATAACGCAGGGTTAACCGAAGTGTGAAATATTCCTTTATTCAGTGTTAAAACGGGGTTTGAAATGAGGATAACGCAGGGTTAATCTAAGTGTGAAATGCTCCTTTATCCAGGGTTAAAATAGGGGTCAAAAGAGGATAACACTGGGTTAATCGCAGTGTGAAATGTTCCTTTATCCAGGGTTAAAATGGGTTTTGAAATGAGGATAACGCAGGGTTAATTGAATTGTGAAATGTTCCTTTATCCAGGGTAAAAATGGGGTTTAAAATGAGGATAACGTAGGGTTAATCGAAGTGTGAAATGTTCCTTTATTCAGAGTTAAAACAGGGTTTAAAATGAGGATAACGCAGGGTTAATCACAGTGTGAAATGTTCCTTTATCCAGGGTTAAAACGGGGTTTAAAAATGATTTTAAACCCCATTTTAAGCTTAATCCCGTCCGAATAGGGCTTTTATGTGGAACACGCTCATGATCCAGTGAGTATGTGTGTGTGTGTGTGTGTGTGTGTGTGTGTGTGTGTGTGTGGTACCTGCTCTCTTCTTCCAGTAAATGCGGACCTGCAGCTCTCCGTCCTGGTAATACGGCGTGCCGACTTCGAGAGCACTTGCGGGTCTTTTCACCGACACCGAACCGAGAGCAGGAACTGCAACTTTCCTCAGCTTAGAAACAGCCTCTGAATGAATATTAAAGAGATCAAATCTTAATATGGATCCAAACATTACTCAATGTGTGTGTGTGTGTGTGTGTGTGCGTGCGTGCGTGCGTGCGTGCGTGCGTGCGTGCGTGCGTGCGTGCGTGCGTGCGTGCGTGCGTGCGTGCGTGTGTCTGTCTGTGTTCTGTCATACTTGACTGGTTGTTCAGTTGCGTGTGGAGCTGAATGGAGGCTTTGGGGCTCTTCAGTCGCTCCTGACCCCAGTAAGAGACGGCCTGGAGCTCCACAGTATAGCTGCAGTTAGACAGAAGCCCATCCAGCTCCACTGAGCTCTGAGCCTGAAGCAGAAGCAGGAATAAAACACTCAGTTAATCTCTGTATTAAACTGATCTGTCTGCAGTGGACCAGCCTTCAGTTCTAGTGCACTGCTTCAGCACTTCATCCCCACAAACATCATATTTGTGAATGTACTTGTTATTTGTTATGTATTTAATATATACCAGATAATATATTCTGAAATATTTAATACAATCTATTTGACATTTATAACTGACATACAGTATATTTAATATGTAATATATTTGACGTATTTAATATATAATATATATGACTGTTAATACATAATATATTTAACATTTTAATCACATATCTGACATATTTTTCATAACATATTTCATGTATCTGATATATATTTAATATATAAAATATTTGACATTAAATACATAACATATCTGACATATTATATATAAACTCACCTAAAGGATTATTAGGAGCACACACTAATACTGTGTTTGACCCTTTCTCCTTCAGAACTGCCTTAATTCTCCGTGGCATTGATCAACAAGCTGCTGAAAGCATTCTTTAGAAATGTCGGCCCATATTGATAGGAGAGCATCTTGCAGTTGATGGAGATTTGTGGGATGCACATCCAGGGCACGAAGCTCCCGTTCCACCACATCCCAAAGATGCTCTATTGGGTTGAGATCTGGGGACTGTGGCGGCCATTTTAGTTCAGTCAACTCATTGGCATGTTCAAGAAACCAATCTGAAATGATTGGAGCTTTGTGACATGGTGTATTATCCTGCTGGAAGTAGCCATCAGAGGATGGGCACATGGTGGTCATAAAGGGATGGACATGGTCAGAAACAATGCTCAGGTAGGCCGTGGCATTTAAACGATGCCCAATTGGCACTAAGGGGCCTAAAGTGTGCCAAGAAAACATCCCCCACACCATTACACCACCACCACCAGCCTGCACAGTGGTAACAAGGCATGATGGATCCATGTTCTCATTCTGTTTACGCCAAATTCTCACTCTACCATCTGAATGTCCAACAGAAATCGAGACTCATCAGACCAGGCAACATTTCTCCAGTCTTCAACTGGCCAATTATGGTGATCTTGTGCAAATTGTCGCCTCTTTTTCCTATTTGTAGTGGAGATGAGTGGTCCCCGGTGGGGTCTTCTGCTGGTGTAGCCCATCCGCCTCAAGGTTGTGTGTGTTGTGGCTTCACAAATGCTTTGCTGCATACCTCGGTTGTAACGAGTGGTTATTTCAGTCAAAGTTGCTCTTCTATCAGCTTGAATCAGTCGGCCCATTCTCCTCTGACCTCGAGCATCAACAAGGCATTTTCTCCCACAGGACTGCTGCATACTGGATGTTCTTCCCTTTTCACACCATTCTGTGTATACCCTAGAAATGGTTGTGTGTGTAAATCCCAGTAACTGAGCAGATTGTGAAATACTCAGACCGGCCCGTCTGGCACCAACAACCATGCCACGCTCAAAACGGCTTAAATCACCTTTCTTTCCCATTCTGACATTCAGTTTGGAGTTCAGGAGATTGTCTTGACCAGGACCACACCCCTAAATGCACTGAAGAACTGCCATGTGATTGGCTGATTAGATCATTGCATTAATGATAAATTGAACAGGTGTTCCTAATAATCCTTTAGGTGAGTGTGTGTATTTCATAAATATTTATTACTCATTAGGTGACATGTTAAATATATAACAAATTATACAAATAAAATTCATTGCAGTAAATGTACACAGATGAAGATAAGATGAAGTAAAATATGTGATCTAAAACTTCTATGATGTATGTGGGTTTTGTCTTCTGCTGATCTGAAACTGAAGGATCTCGGCGTGGCTCTTCAGGGAATGTGTTTGTTTCTGGCATGAAGACTTCATTATGGACTGACCGCTCAATGCCACAGGGATCTCTCCAGGCCACTGGTTTTATATGAGGAGCACATGTGGAGGCGTGAGTAGAGTTTACACTTCTCACCTGTCAAATCAAGTCACCTTTATTTATATCGCGCTTTTACAATGCCGATTGTGTCAGAGCAGCTTCAGTGTTAAACAGGACAATACTGCAGCAGAATTAGATTTGGCTGTACAGTCGTTCTGGAGTAAACAGTGATGTTATCAGCTTATTTTAATTTATCATAGAGCGACAATGTTGGCAGATCAGTATTATAGTTTATAGAATTAAATAAGACCTAATTAATTAATTTTATTTGAATATTTAGTTGAATAACTTAGATTGTAATTTTAATGTTCCCGACTGAGCAAGCCAAGCCAAAGGCGTCCAAAGGAACCAAAACTCCATCAGGGCATGATGGAGAAAAATAAACCTTGGGAGACAAACCTGGCGCTGCATTCCTGCATCAGCATGTGCCTGATTGGTCCAGTTATTGACCGGGTTAGTTTGGGCATTCCTGCACCAGCGGGTCACCAACCAAACCCTGAGGTGGAAGCAGAAGCCAGCGGTCCGTGTGTCAACAGAGAGATCGTGTGTCTGCAGATTATCAACACACTGGCTGTAGAAGCTCCAGTGGCGGGTGTCACTGTCAACAGCATTATCTGTGTGTGTGTGTGTGTGTGTGTGTGTGTGTGTGTGTGTGTGTGTGTGTGTGTGTGTGTGTGTGTGTGTGTGTGTGTGTGTGTGTGTGTGTGTGTGTGTGTTCACTTCAACACGACATAAGGGTTCAAGCTTTCAAACCCAGACATACGAAACGTTTGTGGCACTAGTTATACGAACACAGAGAAAGATTATGGACGTGATTAGCAAACGCTAATCGGTAGCAATTCCGCTGATTGGAAATGGAAATAAATGTTAAATATAAAAAATACAGAGCAATTTTTTGGGGTTCAATCTAAAAATTATTCATGATGTCTGTATATATATATATATATATATATATATATATATATATATATATATATATATATATATATATATATATATATATATAAGGGTAGAAGGTGGGTGGGTAGGTGAATGGTTGGATGGATGGTTGGATGGATGGATGGATGGATGGATGGATGGATGGATGGATGGATGGATGGATGGATGGATGGATGGATGGATGGATGGATGGATGGATGGATGGATGGATGGATGGATTGAAGGTGGGTAGGTAGGTGAATGAATGAATGAATGAATGAATGAATGAATTGAAGGTGGGTGGGTGGGTGGGTAGGTGAATGAATGAATGAATGGATGGATAGATGGATAGATTGAAGGTGGGTAGGTGAATGAATGAATGAATGAATGAATGAATTGATGAATGAATGAATGAATGAATGAATGAATGAATGAATGAATGAATTGAAGGTGGGTGGGTGGGTAGGTAGGTGAATGAATGAGTGAATGAATGAATGAATGAATGAATGAATGAATTGAAGGTGGGTGGGTAGGTGAATGAATGAATGAATTGAAGGTGGGTGGGTAGGTAGGTGAATGAATGAGTGAATGAATGAATGAATGAATGAATGAATGAATGAATTGAAGGTGGGTGGGTAGGTGAATGAATGAATGAATGAATGAATGAATTGAAGGTGGGTGGGTAGGTGAATGAATGAATGAATGAATGAATGAATGAATGAATGAATGAATTGAAGGTGGGTGGGTAGGTGAATGAATGAATGAATGAATGAATGAATTGAAGGTGGGTGGGTAGGTGAATGAATGAATGAATGAATGAATGAATGAATGAATGAATGGATGGAAGGTGGGTGGGTGGGTGGGTAAATGAATGGATGGATGGATGGATGGATGGATGGATGGATGGATGGATGGATGGAAGGTGGGTGGGTGGGTAGGTAGGTGAATGAATGAATGAAATGAATGAATGAATGGATTGAAGGTGGGTGTGTAGGTGAATGAATGAATGGATGGATGGATGGAAGGTGGGTGGGTAGGTGAATGAATGAATGAATGAATGAATGAATGAATGAATGAGTGGATGGATGGATTGAAGGTGGGTGGGTGGGTGGATGGATGGATGGATGGATGGATGAATAAAAATGACAATCCAAATTTACGATTATGGGATGGTTTTGTCTGTGTTTAGTTGAGTTTTGGGGTCTTTTTGGCATTTCTTTGCTTGAGTTGGCGTTTGTGTTCTGCTCAGTTCTCCGGCTGAATAAACTACAGCACATTTATTATTCCAGGATAATCTTCAGACAAACGTCCAGTGGGATTAGAAGCTCAAACATCACTTCACACTGCCTCCATATTGTCCTGTTTGACACTGTGAAGCTGCTTTGAAATCGGAATTGTAAAAGCCCGATATAAATAAAGTTGGCTGATTGATTGATTGATTGATTGATTGATTGATTGATTGTTGATTGGTTGATTGGTTGATTGATTAGTTGATTGATTAGTTGATTGATTGATTGATTGATTGATTGATTGATTGATTCATTGATTCATTGATTCATTGATTGATTGATTGATTGATTGATTGATTGATTGATTGATTGATTGAGCTGTGTATTGTAGCATTACCCCGTCCGTGGTCTTCCTCCTCTTCCTCCTGGATCTCCCCGGAGCGCTCCCGATCCAGAAGACTCTGAAGTGGTGGATGGGCAGGTCGGACTGGGCTGTGAGAGTCCAGTTAATCCGGGCCGTCAGCAAACCGTCCTGACCCGCTGAGAGGAGTGAGGCTCTGAGTCCAGACGGGGCCGGAGGAGGAGACGGGTCTGAACACACACACACACACACACACACACACACACACACACACACACACACACACACACACGCTGGAGTGTTCCTTTAACAATAACAACACGACTAATTGAGAACTTAAGAAAGAAAGAATTTAAATTCTGTTTTTTTAGATAAATTGTGGGAATGAGATAATTTGGCTGTTTAATATTTTATTTTATCTAATCATATTTTTTATTTAATATTATAATTACATTTACTGTCACTCAATACAAATTTTAAAATAAATAAAAAAATATTTTTAAAAATCCTCACGAAAGTATAGAGCAGTAACTGAAGACGGTATTCTGTTTACAAGACGGATCCTGCTGGGAAGCTGCTACTTATGAGTTTGTAAGTCATAATTCTGCCATGATTTGTGTTTATGTGATTATGGCTGGAATAAACAAGGATGGATTATGATCCTGTGAGGCCGCGGGCACCAGATGATGTCTAAATCACAATAAATTACCCTGCCATATGAGAAATAACGTCAGAATACACATAAATAAAGTCATGAAGCAAAATAAATGTTTACATGAATGAACACGGATGCATTTCAGAACATCTCAGCGGCAAGAACGTGTTCAGATCGCTCGCTGTAGGACACACTTCTCGCTTCACTGTATTTAATATCATTAGACGCTATTATTTTTCAGCTATTGTTAAATATTCAGGTAACTTAAAATAAAATATTTAAAAACCACCTATATTACACTATATATTCACATAAAAACTGCTGTTAATATTTCACTGATTTTAATGTACTTATGATCAAATTAATTAATCATTTTGTATTGTGTTTATCGTTTCGTCTTGTGTTTATCGTTCGTCTTGTGTTTATCGTTTCGTCTTGTGTTTATCGTTCGTCTTGTGTTTATCGTTTCGTCTTGTGATATGATTTCCGACCTGTAAGGTTGCCAGAATAATAATCCTACACGGTGTGTTAATAGGCCAGAGGAGAACTGGCACCCCGACTGAGTCTGGTTTCTCCCAAGGTTTATTTTTCTCCATCATGCCCTGATGGAGTTTTGGTTCCTTGCCACTGTCGCCTTTGGCTTGGCTTGCTCAGTTGGGGACACTAAAAATATGATTAAAGTTATTCAACTTATTATACAAATAAAATATATGAATTAGGTCTTATTTAATTCTATAAACTATAATACTGATCTGCCAACATTGTCGCTATATGATAAATTAAAATAAGCTGATAACATCACTGTTTTCTCCAGTACGGCTGTACAGCCAAATCTAATTTTGTCGCAATATTACCCTGTTTGACACTGAAGCTGCTTTGACACAATCGTGATTGTAAAAGCGCTATATAAATAAAGTTGATTGATTGATTGATTGTGTTTATCGTTCGTCTTGTGTTTATCGTTTCGTCTTGTGTTTATCGTTTCGTCTTGTGTTTATCGTTTAGTCTTGTGTTTATCGTTCCGTCTTGTGTTTATCGTTCCGTCTTGTGTTTATCGTTTCGTCTTGTGTTTATCGTTTCGTCTTGTGTTTATCGTTTCGTCTTGTGTTTGTCGTTTCGTCTTGTGTTTGTCGTTTCGTCTTGTGTTTGTCGTTTCGTCTTGTGTTTATCGTTCGTCTTGTGTTTATCGTTCGTCTTGAGTTTATCGTTTCGTCTCGTGTTTATCGTTTAGTCTTGTGTTTATCGTTTCCTCTTGTGTTTATCGTTTCGTCTTGTGTTTATCGTTTCGTCTTGTGTTTATCGTTTCGTCTTGTGTTTATCGTTCCGTCTTGTGTTTATCGTTCCGTCTTGTGTTTATCGTTCCGTCTTGTGTTTATCGTTTCGTCTTGTGTTTATCGTTTCGTCTTGTGTTTATCGTTTCGTCTTGTGTTTATCGTTTCGTCTTGTGTTTGTCGTTTCGTCTTGTGTTTATCGTTTAGTCTTGTGTTTATCGTTTCGTCTTGTGTTTATCGTTCGTCTTGTGTTTATCGTTTCGTCTTGTGTTTATCGTTTCGTCTTGTGTTTATCGTTTCGTCTTGTGTTTATCGTTTCGTCTTGTGTTTATCGTTTCCTCTTGTGTTTATTGTTCCGTCTTGTGTTTATCGTTTCCTCTTGTGTTTATCGTTTCCTCTTGTGTTTATCGTTTCCTCTTGTGTTTATTGTTCCGTCTTGTGTTTATCGTTTCCTCTTGTGTTTATCGTTCGTCTTGTGTTTATCGTTTCGTCTTGTGTTTATCGTTCGTCTTGTGTTTATCGTTTCGTCTTGTGTTTATCGTTCGTCTTGTGTTTATCGTTTCGTCTTGTGTTTATCGTTTCGTCTTGTGTTTATCGTTCGTCTTGTGTTTATCGTTTCGTCTTGTGTTTATCGTTCGTCTTGTGTTTATCGTTTCGTCTTGTGTTTATCGTTTCGTCTTGTGTTTATCGTTCGTCTTGTGTTTATCATTTCGTCCTGTGTTTATCGTTCTGTCTTGTGTTCATCGTTTTGTCTTGCGTTTGTCGTTTCGTCTTGTGTTTATCGTTCCGTCTTGTGTTTATCGTTCCGTCTTGTGTTTATCGTTCGTCTTGTGTTTATCGTTTCGTCTTGTGTTTATCGTTCCGTCTTGTGTTTATCGTTCGTCTTGTGTTTATCGTTTCGTCTTGTGTTTATCGTTCGTCTTGTGTTTATCGTTTCGTCTTGTGTTTATCGTTTCGTCTTGCGTTTATCGTTTCGTCTTGCGTTTATCGTTTCGTCTTGTGTTTATCGTTCGTCTTGTGTTTATCGTTCCGTCTTGTGTTTATCGTTCCGTCTTGCGTTTATCGTTTCGTCTTGCGTTTATCGTTTCGTCTTGCGTTTATCGTTTCGTCTTGTGTTTATCGTTCGTCTTGTGTTTATCATTCGTCTTGTGTTTATCGTTCCGTCTTGTGTTTATCGTTTCGTCTTGTGTTTATCGGTTCGTCTTGCGTTTATCGGTTCGTCTTGCGTTTATCGTTTCGTCTTGTGTTTATTGTTACGTCTCGTGTTTATCGTTTATCGTTTCGTCTTGTGTTTATTGTTACGTCTCGTGTTTATCGTTTATCGTTTCGTCTTGTGTTTATTGTTTCGTCTTGTGTTTTTCGTTTCGTCTTGTGTTTATCGTTTCGTCTTGTGTTTATTGTTACGTCTCGTGTTTATCGTTTATCGTTTCGTCTTGTGTTTATCGTTTCGTCTTGCGTTTATCGTTTCGTCTTGTGTTTATCGTTTCCTCTTGTGTTTATCGTTCCGTCTTGTGTTTATCGTTTCCTCTTGTGTTTATTGTTCCGTCTTGTGTTTATCGTTTCGTCTTGTGTTTATCGTTCGTCTTGTGTTTATCGTTTCGTCTTGTGTTTATCGTTTCGTCTTGTGTTTATCGTTTCGTCTTGTGTTTATTGTTCCGTCTTGTGTTTATCGTTTCGTCTTGTGTTTATCGTTTCCTCTCGTGTTTATCGTTTCGTCTTGTGTTTATTGTTCCGTCTTGTGTTTATCGTTTCGTCTTGTGTTTATCGTTTCCTCTCGTGTTTATCGTTTCGTCTTGCGTTTATCGTTCCGTCTTGTGTTTATCGTTCCGTCTTGTGTTTATCGTTCCGTCTTGTGTTTATCGTTCCGTCTTGTGTTTATCGTTTCGTCTTGCGTTTATCGTTTCGTCTTGTGTTTATCGTTTCCTCTTGTGTTTATCGTTTCGTCTTGTGTTTATCGTTTCGTCTTGTGTTTATCGTTCGTCTTGTGTTTATCGTTTCGTCTTGTGTTTATCGTTCTGTCTTGTGTTTGTCGTTTTGTCTTGCGTTTGTCGTTTCGCCTTGTGTTTATCGTTCCGTCTTGTGTTTATCGTTCGTCTTGTGTTTATCGTTCGTCTTGTGTTTATCGTTTCGTCTTGTGTTTATCGTTCCGTCTTGTGTTTATCGTTCGTCTTGTGTTTATCGTTTCGTCTTGTGTTTATCGTTTCGTCTTCTGTTTATCGTTTCGTCTTGTGTTTATCGTTTCGTCTTGCGTTTATCGTTTCGTCTTGCGTTTATCGTTTCGTCTTGCGTTTATCGTTCGTCTTGTGTTTATCGTTCGTCTTGTGTTTATCGTTCCGTCTTGTGTTTATCGTTTCGTCTTGCGTTTATCGTTTCGTCTTGCGTTTATCGTTTCGTCTTGTGTTTATCGTTCGTCTTGTGTTTATCGTTCGTCTTGTGTTTATCGTTCCGTCTTGTGTTTATCGTTTCGTCTTGTGTTTATCGTTTCGTCTTGCGTTTATCGTTTCGTCTTGCGTTTATCGTTTCGTCTTGTGTTTATTGTTACGTCTCGTGTTTATCGTTTATCGTTTCGTCTTGTGTTTATTGTTACGTCTCGTGTTTATCGTTTATCGTTTCGTCTTGTGTTTATCGTTTCGTCTTGTGTTTTTCGTTTCGTCTTGTGTTTATCGTTTCGTCTTGTGTTTATTGTTACGTCTCGTGTTTATCGTTTATCGTTTCGTCTTGTGTTTATTGTTTCGTCTTGTGTTTATCGTTTCGTCTTGTGTTTATCGTTTCGTCTTGTGTTTATCGTTTCGTCTTGTGTTTATCGTTTCGTCTTGTGTTTATCGTTTCGTCTCGTGTTTATCGTTCGTCTTGTGTTTATCGTTCGTCTTGTGTTCATCGTTTCGTCTTGTGTTTATCGTTTCGTCTCGTGTTTATCGTTTCGTCTCGTGTTTATCGTTTCGTCTCGTGTTTATCGTTTCGTCTCGTGTTCATCGTTTCGTCTCGTGTCTATCGTTTCGTCTCGTGTTTATCGTTTCGTCTTGTGTTTATCGTTTCGTCTTGTGTTTATCGTTTCGTCTTGTGTTTATCGTTTCGTCTTGTGTTTATCGTTCGTCTTGTGTTTATCGTTTCGTCTTGTGTTTATCGTTCTGTCTTGTGTTCATCGTTTCGTCTTGCGTTTGTCGTTTCGTCTTGTGTTTATCGTTCGTCTTGTGTTTATCGTTCGTCTTGTGTTTATCGTTTCGTCTTGTGTTTATCGTTCCGTCTTGTGTTTATCGTTCGTCTTGTGTTTATCGTTTCGTCTTGTGTTTATCGTTCGTCTTGTGTTTATCGTTTCGTCTTGTGTTTATCGTTTCGTCTTGTGTTTATCGTTCGTCTCGCGTTTATCGGTTCGTCTCGTGTTTATCGTTTCGTCTTGTGTTTATCGTTCGTCTTGTGTTTATCGTTTCGTCTCGTGTTTATCGTTTCGTCTCGTGTTTATCGTTTCGTCTTGTGTTTATCGTTTCGTCTTGTGTTTATCGTTTCGTCTTGTGTTTATCGTTTCCTCTTGTGTTTATTGTTCCGTCTTGTGTTTATCGTTTCCTCTTGTGTTTATCGTTTCCTCTTGTGTTTATTGTTCCGTCTTGTGTTTATCGTTTCGTCTTGTGTTTATCGTTTCCTCTTGTGTTTATCGTTCGTCTTGTGTTTATCGTTTCGTCTTGTGTTTATCGTTTCGTCTTGTGTTTATTGTTCCGTCTTGTGTTTATCGTTTCCTCTTGTGTTTATCGTTCGTCTTGTGTTTATCGTTTCGTCTTGTGTTTATCGTTTCGTCTTGTGTTTATCGTTCCGTCTTGTGTTTATCGTTTCCTCTTGTGTTTATCATTTCCTCTTGTGTTTATTGTTCCGTCTTGTGTTTATCGTTTCCTCTTGTGTTTATCGTTCGTCTTGTGTTTATCGTTTCGTCTTGTGTTTATCGTTCGTCTTGTGTTTATCGTTTCGTCTTGTGTTTATCGTTGTCTTGTGTTTATCGTTTCGTCTTGTGTTTATCGTTTCGTCTTGTGTTTATCGTTCGTCTTGTGTTTATCGTTTCGTCTTGTGTTTATCGTTCGTCTTGTGTTTATCGTTTCGTCTTGTGTTTATCGTTTCGTCTTGTGTTTATCGTTCGTCTTGTGTTTATCGTTTCGTCTTGTGTTTATCGTTCTGTCTTGTGTTCGTCGTTTCGTCTTGCGTTTGTCGTTTCGCCTTGTGTTTATCGTTCCGTCTTGTGTTTATCGTTCGTCTTGTGTTTATCGTTCGTCTTGTGTTTATCGTTTCGTCTTGTGTTTATCGTTCCGTCTTGTGTTTATCGTTCGTCTTGTGTTTATCGTTTCGTCTTCTGTTTATCGTTCGTCTTGCGTTTATCGTTTCGTCTTGCGTTTATCGTTTCGTCTTGCGTTTATCGTTTCGTCTTGCTTTTATCGTTCGTCTTGTGTTTATCGTTCGTCTTGTGTTTATCGTTCCGTGTTGTGTTTATCGTTTCGTCTTGCGTTTATCGCTTCGTCTTGCGTTTATCGTTCGTCTTGTGTTTATCGTTCGTCTTGTGTTCATCGTTTCGTCTTGTGTTTATCGTTTCGTCTTGCGTTTATCGCTTCGTCTTGCGTTTATCGTTTCGTCTTGCGTTTATCGTTTCGTCTTGTGTTTATCGTTCCGTCTTGTGTTTATCGTTTCGTCTTGTGTTTATCGTTTCGTCTTGCGTTTATCGTTTCGTCTTGCGTTTATCGTTTCCTCTTGTGTTTATTGTTACGTCTCGTGTTTATCGTTTATCGTTTCGTCTTGTGTTTATTGTTACGTCTCGTGTTTATCGTTTATCGTTTCGTCTTGTGTTTATCGTTTCGTCTTGTGTTTTTCGTTTCGTCTTGTGTTTATCGTTTCGTCTTGTGTTTATTGTTACGTCTCGTGTTTATCGTTTATCGTTTCGTCTTGTGTTTATTGTTTCGTCTTGTGTTTATCGTTTCGTCTTGTGTTTATCGTTTCGTCTTGTGTTTATCGTTTCGTCTTGTGTTTATCGTTTCGTCTTGTGTTTATCGTTTCGTCTTGTGTTTATCGTTTCGTCTTGTGTAGTCTTCAAACCGTTATGAATCAGTAAATCGATTCATGATTCAGATCACCAAAGTCACGTGATTTCAGCAGTTTGAAACGGGATCCAAATAATGAATCGATTCACTGACTCATAACGGGTTGAATCTTTGTTTCGAAATCGGCCATCACTATATAAGTCGTTATTTAGTTTTTTTGTGCAAAAAAACTATTCTCGTGGCTTCATAAAATAATTGTAGAGCAAATGTACCTTCATCTGTGTCTGAATTTGAACAGAGGTCTGACAAGTGTCCAACCACATGAGGAATTAATGACGGAGTTTTCATTTTTGGGTGAACTAACCCTTTAAGCTCTTCTAAATCAGGCCTAAATGTCCTTCGGCAGCTTTGAGAGCGGCTCTGTTGTAAAACTCCTGGCTAAAACGGGCCGTTTGAGCAGATGAAAGGCTGTGTAAATCAGGCAGGGATTCCTGCTGTCGGAGGCCACCCGGGAAGACTCACCTCGGGACGAGCGGAAGTGTTTGCTGGGAGCCGTGAACCCGCGGGTGCCATGAATGTTGACCGCAGCCACGCGAAACTGGTACCACCTGCTCGGCCTAATGTCGCTCAGCTGGACGCGCTCTTCAGCCATCTGAGGGTCACAAAGGGTTAAAGGGTTAGTTCACCCAAAAATGAAGTGTATGTCTTTAACTCCTCACCCTAATGTTGTTCCACACCCGTAAGACCTCCGTTCATCTTCACACACAGTTTAAGATATTTCATATTTAGTCCGAGAGTGTATGCAAGTGTATGCACACTATACTGTCCATTGTCTTCTCTTCCGGGTTCCTCAAATAAAGATTTGAATGTTTATGAATCAGCATATTGATTCATGATTCGGATAACCGTTCGTTACACTGATTCACAACCGTTTGAATCTTTATTTCAGGATTGAAAACAAACCCGAAAGAGAAGACAATGCTGAATAAAGTCGTAGTTTTTGTTATTTTTGGACCCAAATGTATTTCTGATGCTTCAAGAGACTCTAATTAACCCACTGATGTCTCATATGGACTACTGTGATGATGTTTTTATTCCCTTTCTGGACATGGACAGTATAGTGTGCATACACTTGCATACGCTCTCGGACTAAATATAAAATATCTTAAACTGTGTGTGAAGATGAACGGAGGTCTTACGGGTGTGGAGCGACATTAGAGAGAGGAGTTAATGACATTTCATTTTTGGGTGAACTAACCCTTTAAGGGTCATGGACAAAGGTCACCCATGTCACGTACATGTGCCTCGGAATGTGATCTATTTTAAAACATGAAAGAGAGCAAAATGATTAAAGGACCGGAGAGACATTTGTGCATCTCTTTATTTAAAGGGACAGTTCACCCAAAAATGAAAATTTTGCCCTCATTTACTCACCCTCAAGTTGTTCCAAACCTGTATGAGTTTCTTTGTTCTGCTGAACACAAAAGAAGATATTTTGAAGAATGTTTGAAACCAAGCAGAGAGAGCAACCATTGACTGCCATAGTAGGGGAAAAAATACTATGGTAGTGAATGGTTGTTCTTTCTGCTTTGTTACAAACATTCTTCAAAATATTTTCTTTTGTGTTCAGCAGAACAAAGAAACTCATATAATTTATCAAATATTTTCTAACTCTGTCGTATTTCTGTCTTGTTTTCCAGTTCAAATATCCAAACATTCTTAAATCGAGTCTGGAGAAGCAAAACGTTATAAAAAATTATAAAAATTAGTTTTATAATGAAACAAGAACAAATATCTGCCAATGGGGTCAGAAAAATAATATTTTTTTTTCCTTTGAATTAAGTTAAATTTTCTGACTCCATTAGCAGATATGTGTTATAAAATTAATTTTGATAATTTTTTCATTAAATAAGACAATATCTTCAGTTGTTTTGCTTCTCCAGTCTTGATTAAAGAATGTTAAGATATTTCTACTGGAAAACATGACAGAAATATTGACTAATACAATTTTTTTGCAGTAAATCATCCTGAAATTGAAATTTTGACTCCTTAAATCAAAAGCAAATCCAATTGGGAGGAACTTAAAAGATTCCCAAATCTTTTAGTAAATGATTTAATGTGACAGTGTCATTTAAACGTATTTCTTAAGTGCTTTATACAATAGATTGTTTCAAAGCAGCTTCACAAAAACAAAATTCAGCTACTACGAACTAATAAAGCAGCTCTACAGAAGACAATAGTGTCGTTATTCAGCTCAGCTCAACTGAAGTTGTGTTATCATCAGATAGTGTCAGTGCAGTCAAAATCAATAAAATTAGTAAGAATTCAAGGTAAAGTAAGTAGTTTATTTTATACTCACAAAAAATAAAGCATTTTTAAATGGCCTTTTTGGGCATTGCACCTTCCCCAACTCAAACATCAACTCAATCGCAGCTCTTATAAGAGCTTGAGAAGGCGTCTCTTAAAGGACAACTCCGGTGAGAAATGCCCCTCGGGGTGATTAACAGATGGTTAGCGAGTAGATCGTTCTCTGCGATGCGCTTTCACGAATGTAAAGAGTTTTATCTCTAAACAAAGATCAGCTTATAACGCTTGTCTATGGAGCACAGGGTCAGTGAAATTAAACCGCTAGTTAATACCACTAACAGCTCAAAATAGCCTCACACTAACACGGCAGCATAATGAGGGTCCCTACATGCAGACCGAAGCATTGAGAACTTTGTAAGAGTACAAACAGTTTAATAAGAAGATACTTTATAAAGACAGTACATTACGCGATTACAGACGGCAGCCCGAATCACCCCGAGGGTCATTTCTCACCGGAGTTGTCCTTTAACATGTAAAAGTAAGCTACATTCAACACAAGATCCCCAAACTCTCCTTCTGCTACAGTAGCCGGACTCATGCTATTTGTTGAGCTGGAAAGTGATTGACAGATCTGAGAAGACCACTCTTAATGCTGAACTTTCAACTTTTTAAGATTTAGCTTACAAACTGTTGCATGAGTGACAGGTCAGGGGTGAATGATGATATGATATAATACTCTATTGTCAGACAAGTCTCACATTTTTTGACATACACTTAAAGGTTTAGTTCACCCAAAAGTGAAATGTCTGTCATTAACTCCTCTCCCTAATGTCGCTCCACACCCGTAAGACCTCCGTTCATCTTCACACACAGTTTAAGATATTTTATATTTAGTCTGAGAGCGTATGCAAGTGTATGCACACTATACTGTCCATGTCCAGAAAGGGAATAAAAACATCACAGTAGTCCATATGAGACATCAGTGGGTTAATTAGAGTCTCTTGAAGCATCCAAAATACATTTGGGTCCAAAAATAACAAAAACTACGACTTTATTCAGCATTGGCTTCTTTTCCCGGTTGTTTTTTGATCCGCGAACAAAGATTTGAACGGTTATGAATCAGCGAATCGATTTATGATTGAACTGTTGAAATCATGTGACATTGGCGATCCAAATTATGAATCGATTCACTGATTCATAACCGTTCAAATCTTTGTTCGCGGATCAAAAAACAACCGGGAAGAGAAGCCAATGCTGAATAAAGTCGTAGTTTTTGTTATTTTTGGACCCAAATGTATTTTGGATGCTTCAAGAGACTCTAATTAACCCACTGATGTCTCATATGGACTACTGTGATGATGTTTTTATTCCCTTTCTGGACATGGACAGTATAGTGTGCATACACTTGCATACGCTCTCAGACTAAATATAAAATATCTTAAACTGTGTGTGAAGATGAACGGAGGTCTTACGGGTGTGGAGCGACATTAGGGAGAGGAGTTAATGACAGACATTTCATTTTTGGGTGAACTAACCCTTTAATCCACCTTCTCAATGTGATTTATTCAAGGACAGACCTGTGCCACGTCCTCCCACTGGGTGGCGTCGTCTTCGCTGGGGTGGATGCCGAAGTTAAAGCGTCGCTGCAGCACGTAAAGCACGGGTTCGACTGAGACGTTGAACCGTGACGACCAGCGAACCTCGAGGTGTCCCGACGGCGGCTCCGAAAACACGAGTTCCTTCCGCGGCTTCAGCGGAGATCCTGAGACAGCCAATCACACACAGAGAGCAGAGTTTCATATTTTTATACAAATATAAAAACAAATTAAAATACTTTTAAATATTAATAAAAAATATAACAATAATATATTTAAGCTTCACTGTGTGATATTTCCCCCATCTAGCGGTGTAAAACTATATGACCATCCAGTGAATATTAGTTTCTGTTCCTCTCAATTCTGATTTTGTTTTAACTCCTACGGTGGCCGATTTAGTCCAAGATTAACACGGCTTCCAGTTCGACCTCGTCCATGAATGCTCCTTCAAGTGATGAGGTTACTTTAGAAAGCAATTATAATTTGCAGTTATTTAATTTGTCAGTTAACATGTAGGCTATGACATCTATGTAAAATGAATAATAGTTTTAGGTTTTCGTAATTTTTTTTGCATTTCATTGCAAACATCAGCTATCAGGTTTCCAGACGAATGCAAGCTAATATTAGTAAAGTAACTTTTATCAGTGCTGTTGTTATTCTGTATATTGTACGACATCACTAGCGTAAGGCAAAGTTTACATTGTAGGCTATGTCCTTTTCTCCGTGAGCAGAGATCAGTTGATGCGAAAGGCGAAGCTTGAATTTATGGGTATGTCCCTCTTTGGCTACTGTACTTTCAAGATGGAGGGGCAACATGGCGACCGGCATTCGAACCCCTCACCCGTATGTGTTTTCAATGGCATATTATAAACTTACGAGAATACTTTATTACTTGAAAGAAGTAAGAATAAACTAAAAAAAGTTACACAGTGTAGCTTTAATGGTATAAAAAAATTTAATTAATTAATAAAATGTCTTAAATATATTTTACATATTACACATATTATTTTCAGAAAAATTATATATATATATATATATTACAAAAAAAACTAATTAAATATTAATAAAATACAATAATAGTATATTAATGGCACTAAAACAACATTGGTGTAATACAATTGTTTTTTAAATAGTATACACACTCCCCTAAAGGATTATTAGGAACACACACTGATACTGTGTTTGACCCCTTTCTCATTCAGAACTGCCTTAATTCTCCGTGGCATTGATCAACAAGCTGCTGAAAGCATTCTTTAGAAATGTCGGCCCATATTGATAGGAGAGCATCTTGCAGTTGATGGAGATTTGTGGGATGCACATCCAGGGCACGAAGCTCCCGTTCCACCACATCCCAAAGATGCTCTATTGGGTTGAGATCTGGGGACTGTGGCGGACATTTTAGTTCAGTCAACTCATTGTCATGTTCAAGAAACCAATCTGAAATTATTTGAGCTTTGTGACATGGTGCATTATCCTGCTGGATGTAGCCATCAGAGGATGGGCACATGGTGGTCATAAAGGGATGGACATGGTCAGAAACAATGCTCAGGTAGGCCGTGGCATTTAAGCGATGCCCAATCGGCACTAAGGGGCCTTAAGTGTGCCAAGAAAACATCCCCCACACCATTACACCACCACCACCAGCCTGCACAGTGGGAACAAGGCATGATGGATCCATGTTCTCATTCTGTTTACGCCAAATTCTGACTCTACCATCTGAATGTCTCAACAGAAATCGAGACTCATCAGACCAGGCAACATTTCTCCAGTCTTCAACTGGCCAATTTTGGTGAGCTTGTGCAAATTGTCGCCTCTTTTTCCTATGTGTAGTGGAGATGAGTGGTCCCCGGTGGGGTCTTCTGCTGGTGTAGCCCATCCGCCTCAAGGTTGTGTGTGTTGTGGCTTCACAAATGCTTTGCTGCATACCTCGGTTGTAACGAGTGGTTATTTCAGTCAAAGTTGCTCTTCTATCAGCTTGAATCAGTCGGCCCATTCTCCTCTGACCTCGAGCATCAACAAGGCATTTTCTCCCACAGGACTGCTGCAGACTGGATGCTCTTCCCTTTTCACACCATTCTCTGTAAACCCTAGAAATGGTTGTGTGTGTAAATCCCAGTAACTGAGCAGATTGTGAAATACTCAGACCGGCCCGTCTGGCACCAACAACCATGCCACGCTCAAAACGGCTTAAATCACCTTTCTTTCCCATTCTGACATTCAGTTTGGAGTTCAGGAGATTGTCTTGACCAGGACCACACCCCTAAATGCACTGAAGAACTGCCATGTGATTGGCTGATTAGATAATTGCATTAATGAGAAATTAGGTGTTCCTAATAATCCTTTAGGTGAGTGTGTACATATAAAAAATTGAATTAATAAAAATAAAAATGACAAAACAAAAGTAATAAAAAACAGAATATAGATATAAAAATAATAAAATATTAATAAAATATGATACTAGAATATCAATGCCACTATAATAATACTGTTCTAATAAAATATTTTGGGCACATATTTTGATCAATATCATGATATATAAACCAAGGGCGTAGGTTTGGTCTCAGCTTTGGTGGGGACATCCCACCAGGTTTGCCCAGATTATATAGTCTATTATTTATTACTGCGTATGGAAATGCACCATAGTTTAGGAATGAATACGATTATTAATTTATGAGGCTTTTCAGCCCAGTCCAGTACCATAATAATAATAAAATACAAAATACTCTTTAATTGTCAAGTTCATTAATGATTTTCAAAACTGATTTGGAAAAAAAAACAACATGCACACAAAATTACTTATTTTCAATATAAAAAATGATTGTGGACTGGATTTTTTTTTTACCTCTTATCACATTATTGAGCATGTCAAAGATTAGTAACGACTTTAGATTTGATGCATTGTTAGTTTTTGTACAGGATCAGTTTTTGTTTCTCCCTCATTTACTGTTTGTGGCTGTTTTTGCCCCATTGACTTCCATTAGAACCTCAATTTTTGATTGTCAAGCCTTAATGCTATATAATCATGCACAATCACTTTTTATATTGAAAATAAGCTATTTTGTGTGTAAGGTTTTTTTCCAAATTAGTTTTGAATCAGTTTTTGAAAATCATTTATGAACTTGGCATTTAAAGAGTGATAAGAGTGAGAATTAAACAAGGACAACTGCTCAACAATAAACATGGACTCAAGTAGGCCTATGCAAGCTTGCAACAGAACACATTTTATATTATTTTACATTTGATTATTTTATTTATTTCTAAAGAACTCTTTAATAGCCTATATTGGTGCACTTTAAAGGGATGGCTCACCCAAGAATAAAAATTGTCATCATTTACTCGCCCTCATGATGTTCCAAACCTGTATGAGTTTCTCTGTTCTGCTGAACACAAAAGAAGATTTTAAAGGAAGTTTGTAACCAGGCTGCTTTGGGGGAACCATTTACTTCCATGGTAGGAATTCAACATAACAAAAATGTATACAGGTTTAAAAAGGAAATTGACAGATTTTTAATGTTTGGGTGCACTGTCTCTTTAAGCAGTCATTTTGAACCAGTAACCACTTTACTGACAAAAATGTTCTGAAATTCAAAAATTAAATTAAATTTTCTTTATTAATTTAATATTATGACTATATTATTATGCAATTATTTGTCCCATTTTTATCTAAATATTTTTTAAAAGTCAAACTTTATATGACAGGATTATTTATTATTAATATAGCCTATAGCTAAATGATAAATTAATAACATTAATTAGGCTATAATCTATTAATTAACCGGTCTAATGTCTAGAAAAATAAGTCTGCCAAGCTTTGATAATGTATAGAATATTATATTAATATATTATCCATTAAAAAACCAATAGAAGCACGGATGTGTCCGTCATCGCTGCTGCTTTCAGTCAGACAGTCGGAGACACTGAAATGCTTCTCTGCAAAGGGTGCAGTTTGTCTTTGGTTCATCGTAAGTTACTGGACAGACCCACTGATACCTTTTTTTCTATTCAGCCCTATATCTGGAAATCCTCTTGCGTTTAAACGGTGGACGCGAGATTGACATGTTTTTAAAAAAGCATGCAAGTTTCCAGCGCATGTTCTCGAGACTCCGTCACTATGAAAGCAAAGCTGCTAAAACGCAATCTTGTGCTTCAATATGGAACGATAAGGAATCTATCCATATAGCAGCACAAAGGAGTTTGCTAAAATATTGGTGGGGACAATTTTGCCATCTTAAAATATTGATTGGGACTATAGCGTCCCCCCCTAAACCTACGCCCATGATATAAACTAAAAATGTACAAAAGTTTAAAAAAAAAAATGTTTTAAATGAGAGATAACAACAACAACTATAATTATAATAGTATATTAAAGCACTAAAATAACACTAATCTAATAAATAAAATTAATCTTAAAACATATCACATATCTTTTCATTTAATCTGCTCTTTTGCTTTGGGTCCAAATAAAAAAAGAGAAAACTCTCCAATATTTTATTTGTAAAGTATTTGAATTACTGGATTGTTTTCAATATAAAGTAGTTGAATTGAATGTGATAGTTCAGAATAACTCTCAATGCCGGCGGAAGTCTTCCATATGCCATAAATGAAAGCTTTATTAAGCCCAAAGCTTTGAGCGGTTACAGATGAAGATCTTCATCAGCCACAGGACGTCATTTGAGTTTAACGACATGTTTTTCTGATTTTTATTAGTGTCTATTTAATATACTAATTAAGATTCATTTGTGGTTATAGTTTGTATTTATTAACAGTTAGTAATTTAAACATACTTTGTTTAGTAGATTCTAGTAGTAGTAGTTTTTCATCTAAATTATTTATATTTTATTTGATTTAATATTTCACTTTTTCATGTGTATAGTTAGCTAAAACCATCAAAATCAAAATAAAACATTTCAGTTATTTGAAAAAAATATATTTTGGTGTAGTTTAACTTCATGTACTAAAACTGAAATAAAATGAATAAAACGATATAGACATTTATTTAAAGCATACTATTAAAAAATAAAAAAACTACAACAACAAAAAATAAAACTTTAACTAAAATTAAAAATTAAAAAATAATTAAAAATATTAATGAAAACTAATAGTATCTGTAATATTTTAATAATTTTATCTATCATTTCATTTTTAAATAACTACAACTATAAAAAAAATATATTAAAACGAACCAAAATTAAAATAAAAACAGAAAATATAAAAAAAAATATTCAAAATATTAATAAAAAATATAATAGTATCTGTAATATTTACATTTTATTTTAATGCATTTATTACTTCACTTGTAAGCTAGCTAAAACTAACATAAAATAAACTTTAACTAACATAACATTAAAAAAATTATAGAAAAATATTTTTAACATTTCTAATTTTATTTTAATTTAACTTGATGCACTAAAACTGAAATAAAACTACTAAAAACTATATAGACTAAAATTAAAATTAAAACAGAAATTATAAAAAAACAATTCAAATTATTAATAAAAAGTATAATAGTATTTTAATGCATTTATTAATTCACTTTTAAGTGAAATAAAACCATCAAAAACATGTTTGCTTGAAAACTTTAACATAAAATTAAAAAAAATATTTTTTTTTTTAAACATTTCTAATTTTATTTTAATTTTACTTGATGCACTAAAACTGGAATAAAACTAATAAAAACTTTATAGACATTTAAACATTTGTATTATTAAAAATACAATAAAAACTTATGAATTTGAACTAAAACTATAACAGTATCTGGTCCTAAAATAGCCCTGGTGGAAAGATGATAATATTAATCGCAGTAAAGTGTTGTTGTGAACATCTTGACTGCATTAGAGTGAGGATGAGAACATGAATGAACTTCTGAAGCTCTGAGCTGTGTGAAGACAGCGCGAGACGACACAGCTGTACTGGATTGTGCTGCGGTTTCACAGCTCCAGTGTGTGTGTGTGTGTGTGTGTGTGTGTGTGTGTGTGTGTGTGTGTGTGTGTGTGTGTGTGTGTGTGTGTGTGTGTGTGTGTGTGTGTGTGTGTGTGTGTGTGTATGTGTCGTCTGATCCAAACTAACCGCTTCTGCCACACACTCCACACTCGCTCCGAAGAGATTCATCTCCTCAAACACACACCGCAATGCAAGGTCACGGGATCCAATCCCAGCGAGTGCATGAAGCGTAGAAACGCAGACCTTGAAAGCATCAGTGAGACGTAAACGCTAATATAAAGATATAGTTCAGTTCGTTTTTGGAGCTGTAACACTAAATCAGATCAATGACAGCACTGTGACCTTCACTGAAAGCAGAAGAGGATTTGGCAGACTCTTCTATCCAAAGACGCTTCAGTGTTCTGTTCATTACGTTAACAACATCTAACACAAACAATGTCCACTACCACTTTTCCCACAATGCCAACTATTCTTGATAGTATATGTTTTAGGACGGACAGATGGACAGAACTATGGATGGATGGATGGATGGATGGATGGATGGATGGATGGATGGATGGATGGATGGATGGATGGATGGATGGATGGATGGATGGATGGATGGATGGATGGATGGATGGATGGATGGATGGAGAAAAAGGGGATTGATGGATGTATGGATGGAGAAAAAGGGGATTGATGGATGTATGGATGGAGAAAAAGGGGATGGATGGATGGACGGACGGACGGATGGATGGAACTATGGATGGAATGGTAGATGATGGAATGATAGAAAGATGGATGAATGGATGGGTTTAATTTTAGAGTTATCCTCCAGCTCTTCTGGGAAGGCTTTCCTCAAGGTTTAGGAGTGTGTTTATGGGGATTTTTGCCCATTCTTCTAGAAGCTCATTTGTGAGGTCAGGCACTGATGTTGGACGAGAAGGCCTGGCTCTCAGTCTCCGCTCTAATTCATCCCAAAGCTGTTCTACCGGGTTGAGCTCAGGACTCTGTGCAGGCCAGTCCAGTTCCTCCACACCAAACTCCTCATCCATGTCTTTATGGAGCGACGCTTTGTGCACTGGAGCGCAGTCATGCTGGGACAGGAAGGGGCCGTCCACAAACTGATCCCACAAAGATATGAGCATGAAATTGTCCAAAATGTCTTGCTGAAGCATTAAGAGTTCCTTTTACTGGAACTAAGGGGACAAAAAAGAAACAACCCCACCCCATAATCCCCCCTTCACCAAACTTTACACTTGGCACAAAGTAGTCAGGCGAGTCCAGTTCTCCTGGCGACGGCCAAACCCAGACTCGTCCATGGGATTGTCAGACTGAAGCGTGATTGGTCGCTCAGAGAACACGTCTCACTGCTCCAGAGTCCAGTGGCGGCTGCTTTACTCCACTGCATCTCACGCTCTGCATTGCTCTTGGTGATGTAAGGCTTGGATGAGCTGCTCGGCCATGGAAACCCATTCCATGAAGCTCTCTCCGCTGTTCTTGAGCTCATCTGAAGGCCACAGAAGTCTGGAGGTCTGGAGCTGTTGACTCTGCAGAAAGTTGGAGACTTCTGCGCACTGTGACCCTCAGCATGCGCTGACCCCGCTCTGGGATTTAACACTTCGTGGCTGAGTTGCTGTTGTTCCCAATGGCTTCCACTTTGTTCTAATCCCACTAACAGTTGAGCGTGGAATATTTAGTAGTGAGGAAATGTCAGGAATGGCCTTATTGCACAGGTGTCAGCCTATCACGGCCCCACGCTTGAGTTCACTGAGCTCCTGAGAGCGACCCATTCTTTCACTAATGTGTGTAGAAGCGTCTGCAGGCCGAGAGCTGGAGTTATACACCTGTGGCCATGAAGAGACTGAACACCTGAACTCAGGGATTTTGAGGGGCTTCTTAATACTTTTGGCAATATATATAAATGTAATGTTACAAAAGATTCCATTTCAAATAAATGCTTTTCTTTTGAACTTTTTATTCATCAAATAAATAAAATGGCGTTCATCAGCAAAAGTGGCCCAACACTGATAATAATCATAAATGTGTGTTGATTTATATATGCTGTTTAATGATGATGATCACGTTATTTTATGCATATGCTTACATACGATCGCTTATTTTACTGCGTCTTCCTCACGTGTGTTTTGTTTAGGAGATGCTGTACTCATTCAGAAGATGCGTAATAGCGCCCCCTAGCGTCTAAGAGTGAAAACACGGAAACACAGAAAATTCAGTTTTTGGCCTGGAAGCGTTTTTACAAATAACGGAAAATTCTGTGTTTGGGCACAGTGTGTAGTAATAATAATAATAATAATAATAATAATAATAATACATTTTATTTGTAATGCACTTTATATTAAACAATATCTCAAAGTGATACAGATTTAAAACAATCAACAACAACAACAAAATAAATAAATAAATAAATAAATAAATAAATTAAAAAAACTGAAAAGTAACAAATCAATTAAAAGCTCTGCTAATAAGCTGGGTGGCCCCACTTTATATTAGGTGGCCTTAAGTACTTACATAAAAAAATAAGTACAACATACTTAATGTGTTTAAATTGTATTGGAAAACACTTTTGCTGATATTGAGGTGGGATACGGGTAGAGTTAGGGACAGGTGTGTGTGTGTGGTGTGTGTGTGTATGTGTGAGTTTAAGGGTAGAGTTAGGGACAGGTGTGTGTGTGTGTTGTGTGTGTGTGTGTGTGTGTGTGTGTGTGTGTGTGTGTGTGTGTGTGTGTGTGTGTGTGTGTGTGTGAGTTTAAGGGTAGAGTTAGGGACAGGTGTGTGTGTGTGGTGTGTGTGTGTTTGTGTGTGTGTATGTGTGTGTGTGAGTTTAAGGGTAGAGTTAGGGACAGGTGTGTGTGTGTGTGTGTGAGTTTAAGGGTAGAGTTAGGGACAGGTGTGGTGTGTGTGTGTGAGTTTAAGGGTAGAGTTAGGGACAGGTGTGGTGTGTGTGAGTTTAAGGGTAGAGTTAGGGACAGGTGTGGTGTGTGTGAGTTTAAGGGTAGAGTTAGGCACAGGTGTGGTGTGTGTGAGTTTAAGGGTAGAGTTAGGGACAGGTGTGGTGTGTGTGAGTTTAAGGGTAGAGTTAGGGACAGGTGTGGTGTGTGTGAGTTTAAGGGTAGAGTTAGGCACAGGTGTGGGGTGTGTGTGTGAGTTTAAGGGTAGAGTTAGGGACAGGTGTGGTGTGTGTGAGTTTAAGGGTAGAGTTAGGGACAGGTGTGGTGGTGTGTGTGAGTTTAAGGGTAGAGTTAGGGACAGGTGTGGTGTGTGTGAGTTTAAGGGTAGAGTTAGGCACAGGTGTGGTGTGTGTGAGTTTAAGGGTAGAGTTAGGGACAGGTGTGGTGTGTGTGAGTTTAAGGGTAGAGTTAGGAACAGGTGTGTGTGTGTGTGTGTGTGAGTTTAAGGGTAGAGTTAGGGACAGGTGTGGTGTGTGTG
>NC_090176.1:52080135-52107635 GCF_024679245.1 Pseudorasbora parva
TGCTATGTGTCCTTTCTCTTGGACTTCTTCTGCTCGGCTAACCAGAAACAGATCATTCACCTTCATTAACATGTGGGAAGCTGAGCTGCTTTGTGAGAGTCCAAAGAGACCGTCTGACCGGAGTTAACGCTGACAACATGATCGGCTTATTTCACTGACACTGAGACACACACACACACACACACACACACACACACACACACACACACACACACACACACACACACACACACACACACACACAGAGATTGATGTTGCCTCACATGTAACAGAAAAAGTGTGGAAAAATAAATACGACACAGGCGACAGCTGAGGTAATACACACTGCAGGGAAAGAGTGTGGAAAATGTTGCTTAGGAGTTTCAGTGGGAGTCAATGGAGCGTGAGACACACCGACACGAATGAAGAGAGGAAACTCTATAGAGCAGGTGTGTGTGTGTGTGTGTGTGTGTGTGTGTGTGTGTGTGTGTGTGTGTGTGTGTGTGTGTGTGTGTGTCAGAGGAGAGAATTACTCTGACTAAACAAACACACACAAATTGGATACATTAGGCAGCAAGTGAACATTTAGTCCTCAGAGTTGATGTGTGTGAAGCAGGAGAAATGGGCAAGCGTAAGGATTTGAGCGAGTTTGGCCAGATTGTGACGGCTAGACGACTGGGTCAGAGCATCTCCAAAACTGCAGCTCTTGTGGGCTGTTCCCGGTCTGCAGTGGTCAGTATCTATCAAAAGTGCTCCAAGGAAGGACCAGTGGAGAACCGGCCACAGGGTCATGGGCGGCCAAGGCTCATTGATGCACGTGGGAAGCGAAGGCTGGCCCGTGGGGTCCGATCAAACAGACGAGCTACTGGAGCTCAAACTGCTCCAGAAGTTAATGCTGGTTCTGATAGAAAGCTGTCAGAATACACAGAGCAGCTCAGTTTGAGGTGTATGGACCAGTCAGGATGACCTCTGACCCCTGACAACCCTATTGAGGCGTTTGACTCGGCCTCCAAATTCCCCAGATCTCAATCCAATCGAGCATCTGTGGGATGTGGCGAACATACAAGTCTGATCCATGGAGGCCCCACCTCACAGCTTACAGGACTTAAAGGATCTGCTGCTAACATCTTGTTGCCTGATACCACAGGACACCTTCAGGGGTCTAGTGGAGTCCATGCCTCGACTGGTCCACAAAAGGGGGACTGTGTGTATATCTATCTATCTATCTATCTATCTATCTATCTATCTATCTATCTATCTATCTATCTATCTATCTATCTATCTATCTATCTATCTATCTATCTATCTATCTATCTATCTATCTATCTATCTATCTATACATGGCCACAGGTCTATAAATCAAGCACTAGAAGAACGGGACTTGCCTGACTGCATTGTGCCATGTGTAAAGTTTAGTGGAGGGGGGGGGGTTGTTTTTCAGGGATTGGCCTCTTAGTTCCAGTGAAAGCTCTTAATGCTTCACCAAGACATTTAGGACAATTTCATCCTCCCAACTTTGTGGGACCAGTTTGTGGACGGCCCCTTCCTGTCCCAACATGACATCCATCCATCTCACCCCATATATACAGTATGTGTGTATTTATATATAATTTGATGATAGCATGAGAGGTAAACAAAACAGCAGCGATATCTCTTTGCAGAAAATACTTACTTTACACTTCATTTACTGAACATTTACGGAAAAAAAAGATACACTACTATTATCATCGTAACGAAGCCAATACAGAACTTCTCTCTGTGAGATATTTAAAAAAACAACAACATTAACTTATTTAATTTTCAGCTAATATGTCCAAAGCTGCATATCTTTTCATCCTGAAGAAAAAAACAACCCTAAAAATGCACACTTAAAGGAACGCTTACAAACAACACGACCGACGCCGGGCCGTATCAAAGACACACGCTGTGAAATATCATTAAATTATTGATCTAAATGCAGCGAGAAGCAGACAAACAAAAGACCCCATACGCTATCCAGCCAACATAAATTATACATGCGGCACACAATCAGACGCGCCTGCGTTATTCATGAGCCGAGGACATGAGCTTTGTCTGCGCTGGAATGTAATAATGCTGTGCTTTAATACTGCATGAGGGACGAGGCGGCGCTTTCGGATAAACGTCTACACTTAAACTTCACCTGCATCTGGAAGAGCGACGATTAAAGGGTTAATTCAGCCAAAAATGAAATGTCTGTCATTAACTCCTCTCCCTAATGTCGCTCCACACCCGTAAGACCTCCGTTCATCTTCACACACAGTTTAAGATATTTTATATTTAGTCCGAGAGCGTATGCAAGTGTATGCACACTATACTGTCCATGTCCAGAAAGGGAATAAAAACATCATCACAGTAGTCCATATGAGACATCAGTGGGTTAATTAGAGTCTCTTGAAGCATCCAAAATACATTTGGGTCCAAAAATAACAAAAACTACGACTTTATTCAGCATTGGCTTCTCTTCCGGGTTTGTGTTCAATCCTCAAATAAAGATTCGAACGGTTATGAATCAGCGAATTGAGTCATGATTTGTTTGGTAGTTTGACACATCCAGATCATGAATCAATAAACAACATTAGGGTGAGTCATTAATTACATACATTTCATTTTTGGGTGAACTAACCCTTTAAAGAATAGACAAGGCCGTAAACACACTATTATACACTGCAAAAATACTCTTCTTACTTAGTAATTTTGTCTAAGTAATCAAGATGCATTTACTAGATTGGTGAAATGACATAAGATATTTTTTCTTGTTTTCTGGGGAAAAATATCAAAATAAAATATCAGAAACAAGATTTTTTCTCACCCCATTGGCAGATCATTTTGCCTGTTTTAAGCAAAAACTCACTTCATTTAGATATTTTACTCCAGAAAACAAGAACAAATATCTCATGTCATTTTACTGCTCTAGTAAATGCATCTTGATTTGAGAATATTTAAATATTTGGACTGGAAACAAGAAACAAATACTAAATAAGAAGAGACTTTTTTTGCAGTGCAGTGAGCGCTAATGAGCGAGTGAAGACGGAGCCTGTCACTCAACCTCCAATCATCTTTCTTCTCTAAGCTCAGTTTACAAATCATGACCAGAACAAGGTCAGATCTGAGATAATGTCCAGGGAAATGAAGGAGCCAATCAGGAGGTCCCCTTGGCTGTCGCCGGGCGAATATATGATTCACTGTATATGAGCGCGTCCATATTTCATATTTCAGAGGTGCTGATGGAGACGAGCGCAGCAAGGAGAAAAACCAGACTCGCGGTTACACACTGTCAGATCATGCAACGAAAAACAAACATTCAACTGCAAAAACATCTTGTTTTAATCAGTATTCTGGACCTTTTCCAAACACAATATTTAGGCATCATTAGTTAGTTTTTTCTTGTTTTAAGCATAAATCTAATGAAACCGAGTGAGGTCGATGCAACTCTACTTCCCCAATCTTTACACGGCACCCGAGTGACATCACAGAGGAAATATTACTAAAATACACTCACCTAAAGGATTATTAGGAGCACACACTAATACTGTGTTTGACCCTTTCTCCTTCAGAACTGCCTTAATTCTCCGTGGCATTGATCAACAAGCTGCTGAAAGCATTCTTTAGAAATGTTGGCCCATATTGATAGGAGAGCATCTTGCAGTTGATGGAGATTTGTGGGATGCACATCCAGGGCACGAAGCTCCCGTTCCACCACATCCCAAAGATGCTCTATTGGGTTGAGATCTGGGGACTGTGGCGGCCATTTTAGTAGAGTCAACTCAACTACAACTACAATCACAACCACAACTACAGTCACAACCACAACTACAGTCACAACCACAACTACAACTACAATCACAACCACAACTACAATCACAACTACAATCCCAACCACAACCACAACTACAATCCCAACCACAACTACAATCCCAACCACAACTACAAATACAACTACAATCCCAACCACAACTACAACCACAACTACAATCCCAACCACAACTACAAATACAACTACAATCACAACCACAACCACAACTACAATCCCAACCACAACTACAACCACAACTACAATCCCAACCACAACTACAAATACAACTACAACCACAACTACAAATCACAACTACAATCACAACTACAACTACAATCACAACCACAACTACAACTACAATCACATAACAACAATCACAACCACAACTACAACTACAATCACAACTACAACTACAATCACAACCACAACTACAACTACAATTACATAACTACAATCACAACCACAACCACAACTACAATCACAACCACAACCACAACTACAATCACAACCACAACCATAACTACAATCACAACCACAACTACAATCACAACCACAAGTACAACCACAATCACAACCACAGCCACAACTACAATCACAACTACAACCACAACTACCATCACATAACAACACAACTACAATTACATAACTACAATCACAGCCACAATCACAACTACAATCACAACCACAATCACAACTACAACCACAATCACAACCACAACTACAATCACAACCACAACTACAATCACAATCACAACCACAACTACAATCACAATCACAACCACAACCACAACTACAATCACAACCACAACTACAATCACAACCACAACTACATCCAAAACTACAAATCACAACCACAACTACAACTACGATCACAACTACATCCAAAACTACAAATCACAAACACAACTACAATCACAACTACATCCAAAACTACAAATCACAAACACAACTACAATCACAACTACATCCAAAACTACAAATCACAAACACAACTACAATCACAACTACATCCAAAACTACAAATCACAATCACAACTACATCCAAAACTACAAATCACAACCACAACTACGATCACAACTACAAATCACAACCACAACTACGATCACAACTACAACCACAACTACAAATCACAACCACAACTACGTTCACAACTACAACCACAACTACAAATCACAACCACAACTACAATCACAACTAAAACCACAACTACAAATCACAACCACAACTACATCCAAAACTACAAATCACAACCACAACTTCGATCACAACTACAACCACAACTACATATCACAACCACAACTACAATCACAACTAAAACCACAACTACAAATCACAACCACAACTACATCCAAAACTACAAATCACAACCACAACTTCGATCACAACTACAACCACAACTACATATCACAACCACAACTACAATCACAACTAAAACCACAACTACAAATCACAACTACAATCACAACTACAATCACAACTAAAACCACAACTACAAATCCCAACCACAACTACAATCACAACTACAACCACAACTACGTTCACAACTACAACCACAACTACAAATCACAAACACAACTACAATCACAACTAAAACCACAACTACAAATCACAACCACAACTACATCCAAAACTACAAATCCCAACCACAACTTCGATCACAACTACAACCACAACTACATATCACAACCACATCTACAATCACAACTACAATCACAACCACAACTACAATCACAACTAAAACCACAACTACAAATCACAACCACAACTACAAATCACAACCACAACTACAAATCACAACCACAACTACAATCACAACTAAAACCACAACTACAAATCACAACCACAACTACATCCAAAACTACAAATCACAACCACAACTTCGATCACAACTACAACCACAACTACATATCACAACCACAACTACAATCACAACTAAAACCACAACTACAAATCACAACCACAACTACATCCAAAACTACAAATCACAACCACAACTTCGATCACAACTAAAACCACAACTACAAATCACAACTACAATCACAACTACAACCACAACTACAATCACAACCACAACTACAATCACAACTAAAACCACAACTACAAATCACAAACACAACTACAATCACAACTACAACCACAACCACAACTACGATCACAACTACATCCAAAACTACAAATCACAAACACAACTACAATCACAACTACATCCAAAACTACAAATCACAACCACAACTACGATCACAACTACAACCACAACTACAAATCACAACCACAACTACGTTCACAACTACAACCACAACTACAAATCACAACCACAACTACAATCACAACTAAAACCACAACTACAATCACAATCACAACTACATCCAAAACTACAAATCACAACCACAACTACGATCACAACTACAACCACAACTACAAATCACAACCACAACTACGTTCACAACTACAACCACAACTACAAATCACAACCACAACTACAATCACAACTAAAACCACAACTACAATCACAACCACAACTACAATCACAACTACATCCAAAACTACAAATCACAACCATAACTACAATCACAACTAAAACCACAACTACAATCACAACCACAACTACAATCACAACTACATCCAAAACTACAAACACAACCACAACTACAAAAAACAATAACCAAACTACAACCAATTACAACAACAACAATTACAAATACACTCACACAACTACAATAATAACGACACATAGGAATGATATCAATTAATCAAAATTAGAATTATTTCTTCCAGCTGATGAACAATAAAAACATTAACAACCAATCAGAATCCAATAATGTTAAATGCTCTTGTCTTGTAAAAAAAAAAAAGTCATCTTTATTTAAAAAACGCTTTGTTACACTGTAGGTGAGAACAGCCCTAATACCAGGAACATGAAGTAAAGTTAGATTTTATTTTCACCTTCATTTTTTTTTTTTTTTTTCAGAGAAATGAGTATGAGTGATTGCTTTAAACAATATCTCGATCTTTGAAAAGTGTTTTCGGTCATGAGGAAACCTCAGCAGATTAGCAGGAGTAATGAGGGCTTTAGTAAAGACTAATGACTTGTGCTCTGACAGACTCCAGAACTCTTAATGCACCCAAAGAAAAGATGCATCTGTCAGGAAACTCAACGCAACACGCTTACGAGCCAAATAAACGACAGCGGACGTCAAGGAAAAACGCCGCGGGTTATTAAGCACGTCTGTGCGGCTGATAAGAGAACAGGCCGCTTCCGTCCAACGCTGTCAAACAAGCCTTCGCTGTTTATCACTCCGAGAGGATTTTACAAGCTGTTCTGATTATGATAATCCCTCGGGATTGGGGGAAATTAAAAACGTGCGCTGCTATCTGGCACCGAAGGCCGCGCTATCATGACAGCTGTGAGGAACGGCATCGCTGCCAAACCGCTGTTTATTTGCTCCGCAGGGTCGGAATGTAAACCTGGAAGAGCTTTAGGACATTCAGAAACATTCAGAAACATCTGAAAGAGAAATGAAGAAGCAGCATTCAAACTGAATGATCATTTCCAGCAATCATGACTAATTTGCATTAAAACAAATTAAATTAATTAATTAGATCTTATTTATTACTATAAACTATGATACTGATCTGCTAACATTGTCGCTATAAAATAAGCTGATAACATCACTGTTTTCTCCAGAACTGCACTACACTGCAAAAAATGCTTTTCCTACTCAGTATTTTTGTCTTGTTTCTAGTCCAAACAACTAAAAATTCTTAAATTAAGAAACATTTACTAGACATGCAAAAGTAATTGACTCGTTTTGGGAAAAATAACTCAAAATGAAGAGAGTTTTTGCTTAAAATAAGATAAATAATCTGCCAATGGGGTGAGAAAAATAATCTTGTTTTCTGTTTGAATTAAGATTATTTTTCTCACCCCATTGGCAGATTATTTATCTTATTTTAAGCAAAAACTCTCTTCATTTTGAGTTTTTTTCCCCCGAACCAGACAATAACTTTTGCTTGTCTAGTAAAGGCTTCTTAATTTAAGAGTTTTTAGATATTTGGACAAGAAACAAGACAAAAATACTACGTAAGAAAAGCATTTTTTGTAGTGTAACACTGTGAAGCTGCTTTGAAACAATCGTCCTAGTAAAAGTCTGATATAAATAAAGTTGATTGATTGATTGATTGATTGATATTGCATATGTGAAAGCTCAACTTTATAGTTTGATTGATTTTGCCCCTTTTAAAAATGTAGGGTTAGTTATGTTTCTGAAAGAGTCTCTTCTGCTCAGCAAAGCTGCTTTTATTGCATTAAAAAAATACTGTAAAAATTATGAAATATTCCTCCAGTGTAGATCATCTGTTCTCTATGTGAATATATAGTAAAGTGTGATTTATTCCTGTGATCATCATCATCATTACTCTTCAGTCACGATCCTTCACTAATCATTCTCATATTATGAGAAACATTTATGATTATTATCAGTCTTGAAAACAGTTTTGAATACAAAGTTCAAAAGAACAGCATTTACTTGAAAACAGAATATGAAATAGAATCTTTTGCAACATTTTAAATGTCTCTTTTTATCAATTTAATGTGTCCTTTATGAAATTTACAAGTAAAAGTACTTAATAAAAAAAAAAAAAAAAAAAAAAAATATATATATATATATATATATATATATATATATATATATATATATATATATATATATATATATATATATATATATATATTTGTATATAATATAAAAAAATGGTTATAATATTTGTCACCAAATGCAATTACAATACAATACAGATATTCTGAAAACTCCCCCGTCTGTCATTGGTCAAATGAACAACTAGCCCCGCCCCCAAACTAATGCCATTGGCTGAGTCAGTGTTGGACAGAAAGAATGCTTTAATTCCTCTAAAATCCACCGATTATGACTCGCTTACAGCTGACCAAAGTATTTTAACATCCAATCGCCTTCAAAGATGCTCCACATTCCCAAGAACTACAAACAAACACCAGCAGAACTGTGGATAGCTCAAATTTTAGAATCCTAAAATGTTTAATTCCCGGTTTAAATGAAGAAAAATCAGATGCCGTCTAGAAGCGAAGCTTAAAGGGTTAGTTCACCCAGAAATGTAAACTGTGTGATTAATTCCTCCTGTGGTTGGCCAGCCGTCAGACCTCCGCTCATCTTCACACACAGATGAAGATATTAGTGTTGAAATCCGATGGCTCAGAAAGGCCTTCATTGACACCAATGTCATTTCCTCTCTCAAGACCCATAAAGGCACTAAAGACGTCGTTACAAAGCCCATCTCACTACAGCGGCTCTACAATCATTTATGAAGAGGCCAGAATAGAGTTAGTGCACAAAAACACTAAATAACGACTTATATAGTGATGGCCGATTTCAGAACAAAGCTTCGAACCGTTATGAGTCAGTGAATCGATTCATGATTGGGATCGCGAGTCAAACTGCTGAAATCACGTGACACTGGCGAATCACGAATAATGAATCGATTCACTGACTCATAACGGTTCGAAGCTTTGTTCTGAAATCGGCCATCACTATATAAGTCGTTATTTGGTGTTTTTGCGCACTAACTCTATTCTGGCCTCTTCATCAATGATTGTAGAGCCGCTGTAGTGAGATGGGCTTTGTAACGACGTCTTTAGTGCCTTTATGGGTCTTGAGAGAGGAAATGACATTGGTGTCAATGAAGGCCTTTCTGAGCCATCGGATTTCAACACTAATATCTTCATCTGTGTGTGAAGATGAGCGGAGGACTGACGGCTGGACAACCACAGGAGGAATTAATCACACAATTTAGATTTCTGGGTGAACTAACCCTTTAACGAATGCAAAGATAGACTTCCTCCTTGAGCAGCACAATGGCGGTGGAAGCGTGAGAATGTCTGGCTCATGTTCTGCCTGTTTTGCCACCCACCATGAAGAGTAATGAGTGGAGCAGATAGCAGACAGAAGCCCATCAAACTTAACAGCCATGTCCCATCAGGGCATCTCCTGCTGGGCCCTGACCGGCCCTCGCCACACACACACACACACACACACACACAGACGCCTCAGCAGGACACTCATATCAGGAAACAAATAAAGCCACCCGTTTACCTCGACTGGGGAGCAGAAAGACATTTACAGCGAGCCTGAAACTCTAGAGCGATGCACTAATATTAGGCAATGTTGTGAATATTATAAATCCAGTAAAGCAGTGAAATATTCCTCCAATGTAAATCCTCTGTTCTCTACATGCACACTGCAAAACATGCTCTTCTTATTTAGTATTTTATTCTTGTTTCCAGTCCAAATATCTAAAAATTAGATCAGTAAAATGACATAAGATATTTCTGCTAAATGATCTGCCAATGGGGTAAGAAAAAAAATCTTTTTTCTGATTGAAATCTTATTTCTTGTTTCCGTCCCAATCCGATATGATAATATCTTGAGTTTCTATTCATTAAACAAATGTCCTTCATTGTATTAACTCAAATTTTTAATTTCAATAAAGTCGAAATTAAGGCAACCAGGTTACTTACTTTTTTAAGTTAAACCAACAAAAACCAACAAAAAAATTTTACAGTGTAGTAAATGCATCTTGATTTAAGAATTTATAAAAAGTATGTGGTAGGTAAGATTTTTTTTTTTTAAATGTCAATTATCTCAAATGAATGCTGTTCTTTTTGACCTTTTTATTCATTCAAGAATCCTGAAAAATAAAACGTATCACAGTTTAAAATATTTAAGCAGAATTGCATTGTTTGTAAGTAATAATCGGTGGATTTTAGAGGAATTTAAGCATTCTTTCTGTCCAGCACTGACTCAGCCAATGGCATGAGTTTGGGGGCGGGGCTAGTTGATAATTTGACCAATGACAGACAAGGGAGTTTTCAGAAAACCTGTTTGAAACTCATTCATTTTGCAATTGCATTTGGTGACAGCAGTGGCACAAAATGTTATAAGCAATTATTATTATATTATTAGTAGTGTACACTTTTGCTTGCGATCAGTGAGATTTAGTACTTTTATGTTTTATTTTTGGCAAGAAAGATTATAAATGTCTCTTTTTTGATCAATTTAATGTTACAAAAGATTCTCTCGCAGATAAATCCTGTTCTTTTGAACTTTCTATTCATCAAAGAATCCCGAGGAATAAGATGCATCGTTTTCCACAGAAATATGAGCTGATAATAATTATAAATGTGTGTTGATCACACTGCAAAAAATGCTTTTCTTCCTCAGTATTTTTGTCTTGTTTCTAGTCCAAACATCTAACAATTCTTAAAACAAGAAGTATTTACTAGACAAGCAAAAGTAATTGTCTTGTTTTGGGAAAATAACTCAAAATGAAGAGAGTTTTTGCTTAAAATAAGATAAATAATCTGCCAATGGGGTGAGAAAAATAATCTTAATTCAAACAGAAAACAAGATTATTTTTCTCACCCCATTGGCAGATTATTTATCTTATTTTAAGCAAAAACTCTCTTCATTTTGAGTTATTTTCCCAAAACAAGACAATTACTTTTGCTTGTTCTAGTAAATACTTCTTGTTTTAAGAATTGTTAGATGTTTGGACTAGAAACAAGACAAAAATACTGAGGAAGAAAAGCATTTTTTGCAGTGTATCAGATCCTCATATGAGAGTGATTAGTGAAGGATCGTGTGACACTGAAGACTGGAGTAATGATGATAAATTCAGCTTTGATTAAATCACACTTTACTATATATTCACACAGAGAACAGATGATTTACACTGGAGGAATATTTCACTGCTTTACTGGATTTATGGTCAGATAAACGAGCAGAAGAGTGAATGTCAAGCACTGTATATATATATCATCACAGTTAACGTCACTATAATGTAAAAGTGCTCATTGTCCTTCAGAAAGCGAGTGTGTTTCCTCTGAAGGTGTGTAAACTCGTCTGGTTTACGTCCAACAAAAGGAGCTTTGAAGTCCTGACACACACCCAAACTCACAGCATTCAAAGTTAATGGCCAAACGCGCTCACAATGTCGTCGCAGATTAGATATGATGTGGATAACACTGAATAAATGCTGATTAATTGCACTCTACTCAATGGTCAAACTCGCATATCCGCCATGTTTGTAGTTTTTAACAGTTTTTATCCAGGTTTTGTTCTAATCGAATCCTCGACATACACCCTTAAAAATAAAATGTGCCAGGAAAAAAACAAAAATGGGTTTCACAGTGATCCCATTGAAGAGCCATTTTTGGTTCCCCAAAGAGCCCTTTTGTGAAAAGTTCTTTAAATAACCATTTTTTTCTAACCATTTTATAGTCTAAAGAACCTTTTGTGCAATGGAAAGGTTCTTTGGATATTAAAAGTTCTTCATAGAACCAGACACACTGCCAAAGAACCATTTAAGAACCTTTATTTTTAAGACTGTACTACGATTTGGGACACTAATTAAGACAAAACTAACTAAGTTTTGAAAACTATTTAGGATGAATATGTGCATGCAACACACGAGTTCAACACTGATTTGTTATTCTTTTGAACTGATTCACTAAAAGAATCAACTCTTAAGAGTCATTCGTTCAATAGTGACTGGTTTGCATTTTTGTTTGTTAGGGCACGCACTAGGATATTGTGTTTATATGATTTTGTGGTGTGAAATATTCACTCCGAATCTTCCCGATTCCCAACCCTATATAATCTTGACACAAACGGAGCGTTTTATATATATATATATATATACTTTTAAATAATATTTATTATATATTTATTAAATGATAATTGAATTAAAATAATTGTAAAAAAATATTATATATATATATATATATATATATATATATATATATATATATATATATATACACATTTACAATATATACTTTTATACTATTAAATTATATGCATTGAACTGAAATTATATGCATTTACAATATATACTTTTAAATACTATTATTTAAAAAGAAATGTTTAATATTTTTAAATAATGTGAATGATAAAAAATATTAATGTTTATATATATATATATTATTTTAAAATATTTTTAAAATATAAAACACTTTTATTATTTAATATATATATATAAACATTATTTAAAAATGTTAAACATTTCTTTTTAAATAATAGTATTTATATTGTAAATGCATATAATTTCAGTCAGAAATTATTTTTAAAATTTATCTCACTAATATTACTTGAGCTGAATGAATATTAATTGTACCTTTATATTAATTTTAATATAACGTTTTTTTATATTGTTTATACTGTCAAACCACGTCAAATATCACAACAAAAACACAACAAACACATTTGAATGATTAAGCGATCAATATACCTCGAGGTAATGTTTCTTTTTTTAGTTAAATCACCGCGGAGAGTTTGGGATATCCTCCGAATCCTACAGGATTGAGTCTACTTTTGGGAAAGAGTTTGGGATATTTCCTCCGAATCCTACAGGATTGAGCCTATTTTTGGGAGAGTGTTTGGGATATCCTCCGAATCCTACAGGATTGAGTCTATTTTTGGGAGAGTGTTTGGGATATCCTCCGAATCCTACAGGAGTGAGCCTATTTTTGGGAGAGAGTTTGGGATATTTCCTACGAATCCTACAGGATTGAGCCTATTTTTGGGAGAGAGTTTGGGATATCCTCCGAGTCCTACAGGATTGAGCCTATTTTTGGGAGAGAGTTTGGGATATTTCCTCCGAATCCTACAGGATTGAGTCTATTTTTGAGAGAGTGTTTGGGATATCCTCCGAATCCTACAGGATTGAGTCTATTTTTGGGAGAGTGTTTGGGATATTTCCTCCGAATCCTACAGGATTGAGTCTATTTTTGGGAGAGTGTTTGGGATATCCTCCGAATCCTACAGGATTGAGCCTATTTTGGGGAGAGAGTCTGGAATATCCTCCGAATCCTTCAGGATTGAGTCTATTTTTGGGAGAGTGTTTGGGATATTTCCTCCGAATCCTACAGGATTGAGTCTATTTTTGGGAGAGTGTTTGGGATATTTCCTCCGAATCCTACAGGATTGAGTCTATTTTTGGGAGAGAGTTTGGGATATTTCCTCCGAATCCTACAGGATTGAGCCTATTTTTGAGAGAGTGTTTGGGATATCCTCCGAATCCTACAGGATTGAGTCTATTTTTGGGAGAGTGTTTGGGATATTTCCTCCGAATCCTACAGGATTGAGTCTATTTTTGGGAGAGTGTTTGGGATATCCTCCGAATCCTACAGGATTGAGCCTATTTTGGGGAGAGAGTCTGGAATATCCTCCGAATCCTTCAGGATTGAGTCTATTTTTGGGAGAGAGTTTGGGAAATCCTCCGAGTCCTACAGGATTGAGTCTATTTTGGGGAGAGAGTCTGGGATATCCTCCGAATCCTTTAGGATTGAGTCTATTTTTGGGGGAGAGTTTGGGATATCCTCCGAGTCCTACAGGATTGAATCTATTTTTGTGGGAGAGTTTGGGAAATCCTCCGAGTCCTACAGGATTGAGCCTATTTTTGGGGGAGAGTTTGGGATATCCTCCGAATCCTACAGGATTGAGTCTATTTTTGGGGGAGAGTTTGGGATATCCTCCGATTCCTACAGAATTGAGTCTATTTTTGGGAGAGAGTTTGGGATATCCTCCGAATCCTACAGGATTGGGTCTATTTTGGGGAGAGTGTTTGGGATATCCTCCGAGTCCTACAGGATTGAGTCTATTTTTGGGGGAGAGTTTGGGAAATCCTCTGAGTCCTACAGGATTGAGTCTATTTTGGGAGAGAGTCTGGGATATCCTCCGAATCCTTCAGGATTGAGTCTATTTTTGGAAGAGAGTTTGGGATATCCTCCGAGTCCTACAGGATTGAGTCTATTTTTGGGGGAGAGTTTGGGATATCCTCCAAGTCCTACAGGATTGGGTCTATTTTTGGGAGAGAGTTTGGGATATCCTCTGAGTCCTACAGGATTGAGTCTATTTTTGGAAGAGTGTTTGGGATATCCTCCGAGTCCTACAGGATTGAGTCTATTTTTGGAAGAGTGTTTGGGATATCCTCCGAATCCTACAGGAGTGAGCCTATTTTTGGGAGAGAGTTTGGGATATCCTACAGGATTGAGTCTATTTTTGGGAGAGAGTTTGGGATATCCTCCGAGTCCTACAGGATTGAGTCTATTTTTGGGAGAGAGTCTGGGATATCCTCCGAATCCTACAGGATTGAGTCTATTTTTGGGAGAGAGTTTGGGATATCCTCCGAGTCCTACAGGATTGAGTCTATTTTTGGGAGAGAGTCTGGGATATCCTCCGAATCCTACAGGATTGAGTCTATTTTTGGGAGAGAGTTTGGGATATCCTCCGAGTCCTACAGGATTGAGCCTATTTTTGGGAGAGAGTTTGGGATATCCTCCGATTCCTACAGGATTGAGTCTATTTTTGGGAGAGAGTTTGGGATATCCTCTGAATCCTTCAGAATTGAGTCTATTTTTGGGAGAGAGTTTGGGATATCCTCTGAATCCTTCAGGATTGAGCCTATTTTTGTGAGAGAGTTTGGGATATCCTCCGAATCCTACAGGATTGAGTCTATTTTTGGGAGAGAGTTTGGGATATCCTCCGAATCCTACAGGATTGGGTCTATTTTTGGAAGAGTGTTTGGGATATCCTCCGAATCCTACAGGAGTGAGCCTATTTTTGGGAGAGAGTTTGGGATATCCTACAGGATTGAGTCTATTTTGGGAGAGAGTTTGGGATATCCTCCGAGTCCTACAGGATTGCGTCTATTTTTGGGAGAGAGTCTGGGATATCCTCCGAATCCTACAGGATTGAGTTTATTTTTGGGAGAGAGTTTGGGATATCCTCCGAGTCCTACAGGATTGAGCCTATTTTTGGGAGAGAGTTTGGGATATCCTCCGATTCCTACAGGATTGAGTCTATTTTTGGGAGAGAGTTTGGGATATCCTCTGAATCCTTCAGAATTGAGTCTATTTTTGGGAGAGAGTTTGGGATATCCTCTGAATCCTTCAGGATTGAGCCTATTTTTGTGAGAGAGTTTGGGATATCCTCCGAATCCTACAGGATTGAGTCTATTTTTGGGAGAGAGTTTGGGATATCCTCCGAATCCTTCAGGATTGAGTCTATTTTTGGGAGAGAGTTTGGGATATCCTCCGAGTCCTACAGGATTGAGTCTATTTTTGGGAGAGAGTTTGGGATATCCTCCGAGTCCTACAGGATTGAGTCTATTTTTGGGAGAGAGTTTGGGATATCCTCCGAGTCCTACAGGATTGAGTCTATTTTTGGGAGAGAGTTTGGGATATCCTCTGAGTCCTACAGGATTGAGTCTATTTTTGGGAGAGAGTTTGGGATATCCTCCGAATCCTACAGGATTGGGTCTATTTTTGAAAGAGTGTTTGGGATATCCTCTGAATCCTACAGGAGTGAGCCTATTTTTGGGAGAGAGTTTGGGATATCCTATAGGATTGAGTCTATTTTTGGGAGAGAGTTTGGGATATCCTCCGAGTCCTACAGGATTGAGTCTATTTTTGGGAGAGAGTATGGGATATCCTCCGAATCCTACAGGATTGAGTCTATTTTTGGGAGAGAGTTTGGGATATCCTCCGAGTCCTACAGGATTGAGCCTATTTTTGGGAGAGAGTTTGGGATATCCTCCGATTCCTACAGGATTGAGTCTATTTTTGGGAGAGAGTTTGGGATATCCTCTGAATCCTTCAGAATTGAGTCTATTTTTGGGAGAGAGTTTGGGATATCCTCTGAATCCTTCAGGATTGAGCCTATTTTTATGAGAGAGTTTGGGATATCCTCCGAATCCTACAGGATTGAGTCTATTTTTGGGAGAGAGTTTGGGATATCCTCCGAATCCTTCAGGATTGAGTCTATTTTTGGGAGAGAGTTTGGGATATCCTCCGAGTCCTACAGGATTGAGTCTATTTTTGGGAGAGAGTTTGGGATATCCTCCGAGTCCTACAGGATTGAGTCTATTTTTGGGAGAGAGTTTGGGATATCCTCCGAGTCCTACAGGATTGAGTCTAATTTTGGGAGAGAGTTTGGGATATCCTCTGAGTCCTACAGGATTGAGTCTATTTTTGGGAGAGAGTTTGGGATATCCTCCGAATCCTACAGGATTGGGTCTATTTTTGGAAGAGTGTTTGGGATATCCTCCGAATCCTACAGGAGTGAGCCTATTTTTGGGAGAGAGTTTGGGATATCCTACAGGATTGAGTCTATTTTTGGGAGAGAGTTTGGGATATCCTCCGAGTCCTACTGGATTGAGTCTATTTTTGGGAGAGAGTTTGGGATATCCTCCGAGTCCTACAGGATTGAGTCTATTTTTGGGAGAGAGTTTGGGATATCCTCCGAGTCCTACAGGATTGAGTCTATTTTTGGGAGAGAGTTTGGGATATCCTCCGAGTCCTACAGGATTGAGCCTATTTTTGGGAGAGAGTTTGGGATATCCTCCGATTCCTACAGGATTGAGTCTATTTTGGGGAGAGTGTTTGGGATATCCTCCGAATCCTACAGGATTGAGTCTATTTTTGGGAGAGAGTTTGGGATATCCTCCGAGTCCTACAGGATTGAGCCTATTTTTGGGAGAGAGTTTGGGATACCCTCCGATTCCTACAGGATTGAGTCTATTTTTGGGAGAGAGTTTGGGATATCCTCTGAATCCTTCAGAATTGAGTCTATTTTTGGGAGAGAGTTTGGGATATCCTCTGAATCCTACAGGATTGAGTCTATTTTTGGGAGAGAGTTTGGGATATCCTCCGAGTCCTACAGGATTGAGCCTATTTTTGGGAGAGAGTTTGGGATATCCTCCGAGTCCTACAGGATTGAGTCTATTTTTGGGAGAGAGTTTGGGATATCCTCTGAGTCCTACAGGATTGAGTCTATTTTTGGGAGAGAGTTTGGGATATCCTCCGAATCCTACAGGATTGGGTCTATTTTTGGAAGAGTGTTTGGGATATCCTCCGAATCCTACAGGAGTGAGCCTATTTTTGGGAGAGAGTTTGGGATATCCTACAGGATTTAGTCTATTTTTGGGAGAGAGTTTGGGATATCCTCCGAGTCCTACAGGATTGAGTCTATTTTTGGGAGAGAGTCTGGGATTTCCTCCGAATCCTACAGGATTGAGTCTATTTTTGGGAGAGAGTTTGGGATATCCTCCGAGTCCTACAGGATTGAGCCTATTTTTGGGAGAGAGTTTGGGATATCCTCCGATTCCTACAGGATTGAGTCTATTTTTGGGAGAGAGTTTGGGATATCCTCTGAATCCTTCAGAATTGAGTCTATTTTTGGGAGAGAGTTTGGGATATCCTCTGAATCCTTCAGGATTGAGCCTATTTTTGTGAGAGAGTTTGGGATATCCTCCGAATCCTACAGGATTGAGTCTATTTTTGGGAGAGAGTTTGGGATATCCTCCGAGTCCTACAGGATTGAGTCTATTTTTGGGAGAGAGTTTGGGATATCCTCCGAGTCCTACAGGATTGAGCCTATTTTTGGGAGAGAGTTTGGGATATCCTCCGATTCCTACAGGATTGAGTCTATTTTGGGGAGAGTGTTTGGGATATCCTCCGAATCCTACAGGATTGAGTCTATTTTTGGGAGAGAGTTTGGGATATCCTCCGAGTCCTACAGGATTGAGCCTATTTTTGGGAGAGAGTTTGGGATATCCTCCGATTCCTACAGGATTGAGTCTATTTTTGGGAGAGAGTTTGGGATATCCTCTGAATCCTTCAGAATTGAGTCTATTTTTGGGAGAGAGTTTGGGATATCCTCTGAATCCTTCAGGATTGAGCCTATTTTTGTGAGAGAGTTTGGGATATCCTCCGAATCCTGCAGGATTGAGTCTATTTTTGGGAGAGAGTTTGGGATATCCTCCGAATCCTTCAGGATTGAGTCTATTTTTGGGAGAGAGTTTGGGATATCCTCCGAGTCCTACAGGATTGAGTCTATTTTTGGGAGAGAGTTTGGGATATCCTCTGAGTCCTACAGGATTGAGTCTATTTTTGGGAGAGAGTTTGGGATACCCTCCGATTCCTACAGGATTGAGTCTATTTTTGGGAGAGAGTTTGGGATATCCTCTGAATCCTTCAGAATTGAGTCTATTTTTGGGAGAGAGTTTGGGATATCCTCTGAATCCTACAGGATTGAGTCTATTTTTGGGAGAGAGTTTGGGATATCCTCCGAGTCCTACAGGATTGAGCCTATTTTTGGGAGAGAGTTTGGGATATCCTCCGAGTCCTACAGGATTGAGTCTATTTTTGGGAGAGAGTTTGGGATATCCTCTGAGTCCTACAGGATTGAGTCTATTTTTGGGAGAGAGTTTGGGATATCCTCCGAATCCTACAGGATTGGGTCTATTTTTGGAAGAGTGTTTGGGATATCCTCCGAATCCTACAGGAGTGAGCCTATTTTTGGGAGAGAGTTTGGGATATCCTACAGGATTTAGTCTATTTTTGGGAGAGAGTTTGGGATATCCTCCGAGTCCTACAGGATTGAGTCTATTTTTGGGAGAGAGTCTGGGATTTCCTCCGAATCCTACAGGATTGAGTCTATTTTTGGGAGAGAGTTTGGGATATCCTCCGAGTCCTACAGGATTGAGCCTATTTTTGGGAGAGAGTTTGGGATATCCTCCGATTCCTACAGGATTGAGTCTATTTTTGGGAGAGAGTTTGGGATATCCTCTGAATCCTTCAGAATTGAGTCTATTTTTGGGAGAGAGTTTGGGATATCCTCTGAATCCTTCAGGATTGAGCCTATTTTTGTGAGAGAGTTTGGGATATCCTCCGAATCCTACAGGATTGAGTCTATTTTTGGGAGAGAGTTTGGGATATCCTCCGAGTCCTACAGGATTGAGTCTATTTTTGGGAGAGAGTTTGGGATATCCTCCGAGTCCTACAGGATTGAGCCTATTTTTGGGAGAGAGTTTGGGATATCCTCCGATTCCTACAGGATTGAGTCTATTTTGGGGAGAGTGTTTGGGATATCCTCCGAATCCTACAGGATTGAGTCTATTTTTGGGAGAGAGTTTGGGATATCCTCCGAGTCCTACAGGATTGAGCCTATTTTTGGGAGAGAGTTTGGGATATCCTCCGATTCCTACAGGATTGAGTCTATTTTTGGGAGAGAGTTTGGGATATCCTCTGAATCCTTCAGAATTGAGTCTATTTTTGGGAGAGAGTTTGGGATATCCTCTGAATCCTTCAGGATTGAGCCTATTTTTGTGAGAGAGTTTGGGATATCCTCCGAATCCTGCAGGATTGAGTCTATTTTTGGGAGAGAGTTTGGGATATCCTCCGAATCCTTCAGGATTGAGTCTATTTTTGGGAGAGAGTTTGGGATATCCTCCGAGTCCTACAGGATTGAGTCTATTTTTGGGAGAGAGTTTGGGATATCCTCCGAGTCCTACAGGATTGAGTCTATTTTTGGGAGAGAGTTTGGGATATCCTCCGAGTCCTACAGGATTGAGTCTATTTTTGGGAGAGAGTTTGGGATATCCTCTGAGTCCTACAGGATTGAGTCTATTTTTGGGAGAGAGTTTGGGATATCCTCCGAATCCTACAGGATTGGGTCTATTTTTGGAAGAGTGTTTGGGATATCCTCCGAATCCTACAGGAGTGAGCCTATTTTTGGGAGAGAGTTTGGGATATCCTACAGGATTGAGTCTATTTTTGGGAGAGAGTTTGGGATATCCTCCGAGTCCTACAGGATTGAGTCTATTTTTGGGAGAGAGTCTGGGATATCCTCCGAATCCTACAGGATTGAGTCTATTTTTGGGAGAGAGTTTGGGATATCCTCCGAGTCCTACAGGATTGAGCCTATTTTTGGGAGAGAGTTTGGGATATCCTCCGATTCCTACAGGATTGAGTCTATTTTTGGGAGAGAGTTTGGGATATCCTCCGAGTCCTACAGGATTGAGTCTATTTTTGGGAGAGAGTTTGGGATATCCTCCGATTCCTACAGGATTGAGTCTATTTTTGGGAGAGAGTTTGGGATATCCTCCGATTCCTACAGGATTGAGTCTATTTTTGGGAGAGAGTTTGGGATATCCTCTGAATCCTTCAGAATTGAGTCTATTTTTGGGAGAGAGTTTGGGATATCCTCTGAATCCTTCAGGATTGAGCCTATTTTTGTGAGAGAGTTTGGGATATCCTCCGAATCCTACAGGATTGAGTCTATTTTTGGGAGAGAGTTTGGGATATCCTCCGAGTCCTACAGGATTGAGTCTATTTTTGGGAGAGAGTTTGGGATATCCTCCGAGTCCTACAGGATTGAGCCTATTTTTGTCACATGCCTGTCCTGTCTTGTGTGCACATGTGGGGTTTGTCAGTATGGCCTTTGTGCTTCCGTCATTGTCTGATCCCTCCCCCTTGTTATCTGATTAGTGTTTCATTTCTCCCACCTGTTCCCTCTTAATTTCTTCCCTTTATAAGCTCCTTGTGTTTGTCAGTCTTTGTGGAATCCTTGTTATGTCTACGTATCCTGTTTCCCTGTGTTGGTGTGTTTTGAGTTTATGTTTTTGGAACTAGTTGTTTTGCCCCCTCGTGGGTTTTGTTTTGTGTTGTTTAATTTATGTTTAATAAATTCACATTTCTCTGCAATTGAGTTCTCACTTTAGTTTCTTTAGTGTTACGTGACAGAAGGATTCCACCTCTGTCACGTAACACTAAAGAAACTAAAGTGAGAACTCAATTGCAGAGAAATGTGAATTTATTAAACATAAATTAAACAACACAAAACAAAACCCACGAGGGGGCAAAACAACTAGTTCCAAAAACATAAACTCAAAACACACCAACACAGGGAAACAGGATACGTAGACATAACAAGGATTCCACAAAGACTGACAAACACAAGGAGCTTATAAAGGGAAGAAATTAAGAGGGAACAGGTGGGAGAAATGAAACACTAATCAGATAACAAGGGGGAGGGATCAGACAATGACGGAAGCACAAAGGCCATACTGACAAACCCCACATGTGCACACAAGACAGGACAGGCATGTGACAATTTTTGGGAGAGAGTTTGGGATATCCTCCGATTCCTACAGGATTGAGTCTATTTTTGGGAGAGAGTTTGGGATATCCTCCGATTCCTACAGGATTGAGTCTATTTTTGGGAGAGAGTTTGGCACTGCCGTTTATTTGCAAAGCAAATTGATTCCTGGAATCCGAGCTGCTTTCAGCTCCTCGTGTCCGCCCACTTTCGCTTCAACAAGCAGCAGAAGTTGTCAAACTTTCTCCGGAGCTCAAGAGATAAAGACAGCGAGCACAAAGGGCACACACACACACACACACACTGGGTGTGAATGAGGGCGAGGGTGAAGCTGTGCATGCTAATGAAGCTCTGACTCGAGGCCGCGGGTTAATTATCATCACAACGGCCGGTTCTGACCCATCCCAGGGTCACTCATCTCTGCCTAAATCATTAACCAGCTCTGCTTCAGTTCTGTGAACACTGGAATAATGCGCTTCTCACTCAGTCATTGTCTTGTTTCCAGTCTAAACATCTAAAAATTATTCAATCAAGATGCATTTACTAGATCAGTAAAACCACATATTTGGGGTGAGAAATGGGGTGAGAAAAATAATCTGATTTCTGTTCGGAAACAAGACACCAATACTAAGTGAGAAGAGCATTATTTGCATTGTGAGCTGCAACTGCGCAATGAGGGTGGACACACACACACACACACGCTTGTTTTTGTGACATATGGGGACATTCCATAGGTGTAATGGTTTTTATACTGTAGTAACCGTGTTTTATATCCCCTTACACTGCCCCTTACTTTCTCAAAAAAACTCAAATGTCCTCATATTTCACCCACTCCTGTAATACCCATGGCATTATACACATTTGTGTCCTCATATGTCACAAAATCATGCCCCCCCCACACACACACACATCACCGCTGCTTTTGTGTGACACTGCAGTGACTCAGGAGAGGCTCAACGAGTTGTGCTATTCACACACACACATAAACACACACACACACACTGTATGGAACAATGAATGGGAAACCCCATATGAGCGGCCCAGTGTGAGTCTTACTGTGAGGTGAGGACTTTACAAACAGATCACTTCATTAAGAGATGAGCGGTGTGTGTGTGCGCACATTACACACTCACTCTACACACACTACACACTCTACACACACTACACCAACCACACACTCTACACACTCTACACTAACCACACACTCTACACACTCTACACCAACCACACATTCTACACACTCTACACCAACCACACACACTACACACACTACACCAATCACACACTCTACACACCAACCACACACTCTACACCAACCACACACTCTACACACACTACACACTCTACACCAACCACACACTCTACACACTCTACACACACTACACACTCTACACCAACCACACACTCTACACCAACCACACACTCTACACACTTTACACACTCTACACACACTACACACTCTACACCAACCACACACACTACACACACTACACACTCTACACCAACCACACACTCTACACACACTACACACTCTACACCAACCACACACTCTACACACACAACACAGGCTACACACTCTACACCAACCACACACTCTACACACACTACACACACTACACACTCTACACCAACCACACACTCTACACACTCGACACCAACCACACACTCTACACTAACCACACACTCTATAAACTACACCAACCACACACACTACACACACTACACACTCTACACACTCTACACACTCTACACACTCTACACTAACCACACACACCAACCACACACTCTGCACTAACCACACACTCTACACACTCTACACCAACCACACACTCTACACGCTTCACACTAACCACACACTCTACAAACTCTACACCAACCACACACACTACACACACTACACACTCTACACACTCTACACACTCTACACACTCTACACACTCTACACACTCTACACACTCTACACACTCTACACCAACCACACACTCTACACGCTTTACACCAACCACACACTCTACACACACTACACACTCTACACCAACCACACACTCTACACACACTACACACTCTACACCAACCACACACTCTACACGCTTTACACCAACCACACACTCTACACACACTACACACTCTACACCAACCACACACTCTACACACACTACACCAACCACACACTCTACACGCTTTACACCAACCACACACTCTACACACACTACACACTCTACACCAACCACACACTCTACACACTCTACACCAACCACACACTCTACACACTCTACACCAACCACACACTCTACACGCTTTACACCAACCACACACTCTACACACACTACACACTCTACACCAACCACACACTCTACACACTCTACACCAACCACACACTCTACACACTCTACACCAACCACACACTCTACACTAACCACACACTCTACACACTCTACACCAACCACACACTACACACTCTACACCAACCACACACTCTACACCAACCACACACTCTACACACTCTACACCAACCACACACTACACACTCTACACCAACCACACACTCTACACCAACCACACACTCTACACACTCTACACCAACCACACACTCTACACTAACCACACACTCTACACACTCTACACCAACCACACACTACACACTCTACACCAACCACACACTCTACACCAACCACACACTCTACACACTCTACACCAACCACACACTACACACTCTACACCAACCACACACTCTACACACTCTACACCAACCACACACTACACACTCTACACACTATAAAAGTATTTTTTAGGCTTAAAAAAACTTTCAAGCCTTTTTCACGACACGACGGAGAGGCGAAGATCTGACACACACACACACACACACACACACACAGCATGTGCTTTACTAATGACCACCATAACAAACACCATTAACCAGAAGTGCGGCTGACAGATAGCTAGCAACACACACACACACACACACACACACACACTCTGCCAAAGCGTGGCATGAGCTCCTCAGTTTCTCCGAGGCTCAGAGATGAAGAGGGAACGCCCAACATTTAGACACGCTAAGAGCCAAATCCTGCTTTAACACACACAGCTCTTGATGAAGGCCTGCAGACCGAGATCCGGATCAGGATCCGCTGCCAAGACCCGATCCCGGACAGCGCCACAGAAAGGCCACTGCTGGCTGCATCCGCGCAGAACCTGCTAAAGCGCGGGCATCTCCTGTTTGAAGCCGTCAGACATCCTCATTACCTCTGGTGGAGACGCGCGCGCGTGTGTGTGTGTGTGTGTGTGTGTGTGTGTGTGTGTGTGTGTGTGTGTGTGTGTGTGTGTGTGTGTGTGTGTGTGTGTGTGTGTGTGTGTGTGTGTGTGTGTGTGTGTGTGTGTGTGTGTGTGTGTGTGTGTGTGTGTGTGTGTGTGTGTGTGTGTGTGTGTGTGTGTGTGTGTGTGTGTGCGTTAATGCCTGTTCTTCTTGGCTGAACTTCACTCGCGTCTGCATGGCTTTGGTAACGGTCTCGTTTGTAAACATTAGTTCATGCATTAGCTGACATAAAACGAGGCATTCGTCACACCACTGTACCTTATTAACTCAGAATAAAGCACACACACACACACACGGTTACAGGAGTGTGTGTGTGTGCGTGCGTGCGTGGGTGCGTGCGTGTCATGATGCCTTACGGGACTCAACACTGGACACGCGTGTAGCTTCAGCTCCCCACAGAGACTCCATAATAATACATCCATCCATCCATCCATCCTTCTATCATCCATCCATCCATTTATCCATCCATCCTTCTATCATCCATCCATCCATTCATTCATCCATCCATCCTTCTATCATCCATCCATCCATCCATCCTTCTATCATCCACCCATCCATTCATCTATCCTTCTATCATCCATCCATTCATCCATCCATCCATCCTTCTATCATCCATCCATCTATCATTCGATCCATCCTTCTACCTTTCCATCCATCCATCCATCCTTCTATCATTCCATCCATCCTTCTACCTTTCCATCCATCCATCTATCATTCCATCCACCCATCTATCATTCCAGCCATCCATCCATCTATCATTCCATCCATCCATCTACCATTCCACCCATCCATCCTTCTATCAATCCATCCATCCATCCATCCATCCATCCATCCATCCATCCATCCATCCATCCATCTTTTCATCTATCATTCTGTCATTCCATCATACATTACCCATACGACATTAAAACACTTTGTGTTTAAATATATTTGTTTAAATGTGTAAAATTTACAAAGATTTAAATAAAACTAAAAAAATCTTTGCATTACAATAATGAGATGCATTAATAGTTTGACTTTACTTTTTTTTTTTTTTTACAAATTTTTAAATACCACAATTTTTTCTTGCATTGCAGTAGCAAGATGTTGAAATACTTTAGCCCCATTTTTTAAAACTTGTAAAATGTACAAATATTTAAAATAAAACCGCTAATTTGCTTGCATTGCATAAGCAAGATAAATATGTTAAGCCAATTTTTTTTTAAATTTATGAAGATTTAAATAAAACATCACTATTATTTCTTGCATTGCAGTAATGAGAGAGACTAAAATGGAGTGAAAATGTGCATAAAGATCGTAATGGTCCTAAAACAGGACTCATTTCTTATTCCACTGAATGTTTTTTGTCTTTCGTTCTGTCATCATCCCTCCCTTATTCCTCTCTGATGATTTCGAGTGAAGAGTTCTTACCTTTGAGCACTGCTTGTGATTCTGACACCACACCAATGATCCATTGCTCTGAAACGAGAAGAGAGACGTCATAAAAACATTGATCACATCAGACTGCAGTGAATCAGTTCAGTGAATCAGTTCAGTGAATCAGTTCAGTGAATCGATTCAGAGATTCATTTGCAACGGTTCAGGGTTGTGAATCAGGGCTTTGTTCCCTTTCCCAAAAGCATGCTTATGGGTCTGCAAACCAAAAGTCTGCTTAAGTTCAATGTCAAGTTCAAAGGATTTCGGAACAATGTAATCCAGAGGAAATTCCCAGCGAAACCTTGGGAAATAACTTATCATTAAAGGACTTCATTTGCCATCCAGTACCGTAGGGTGTTGTGCGCATGATGTCAAGGATAATGGTCAACTAGCTTCAAAGAGAGCAGCAGAAGATAGTCGGTTCTGAACCAGAGCAAACGCAGAGCATGTGAATCATCATTACACCAGCACAGCCTGAACCGCTTCAGCAATCCCACAGGATCGGGAACATTATTACCTTCACAGGCTGTAAACCTAAACAAATCACCAACATCAGGGCTCTTATGAGTGCCTCTGCTTGGAGTGAACAATAGGTGGATGGATGGATGGATGGATGGATGGATGGATGGATGGATGAATAGGTGGATGGATGGATGATGGAGAGAATGATAGATGGATAGGTAGAATGGTAGAATGAGAGACAGAAGCGATTTCCTCGGTTTCTGTGGCACATGTTGAACAGTGTCTGTGGCTCTGGGACGTCCCAGATGAGCCACACACACACACACACACACACTCTCTCTCTCTCTCTCTCTCTCTCTCTCTCTCTCTCTCTCTCTCTCTCTCTCTCTCTCTCTCTCTCTCTCTCTCTCTCTCTCTCTCTCGCTCTCTCTCTCACACACGCACACACAATCTCTCTCTCTCTCTCGCTCTCTCTCTCTCTCTCTCTCTCTTTCTCTCTTTCTCTCTCTCTCTCACACACACACACACACACACACACACACACAC
>NC_090176.1:52110135-52115135 GCF_024679245.1 Pseudorasbora parva
ATACTCACAGATAAACTCATCCCATACTCACAGATAAACTCATCCCAAACTCACAGATAAACTCATCCCATACTCACAGATAAACTCATCCCATACTCACAGATAAACTCATCCCATACTCACAGACAAACTCACCCCATACTCACAGACAAACTCACCCCATACTCACGGATAAACTCACCCCATACTCACAGATAAACTCATCCCATACTCACAGACAAACTCATCCCATACTCACAGATAAACTCATCCCAAACTCACAGATAAACTCATCCCATACACACATAAACTCATCCCATACACACAGATAAACTCATCCCATACTCACAGATAAACTCATCCCATACTCACAGATAAACTCATCTCATACTCACAGATAAACTCATCCCATACTCACAGACAAACTCATCCCATACTCACAGATAAACTCATCCATACTCACAGATAAACTCATCCCATACTCACAGATAAACTCATCCATACTCACAGATAAACTCATCCATACTCACAGATAAACTCATCCATACTCACAGATAAACTCATCCCATACTCACAGATAAACTCATCCCATACACACAGATAAACTCATCCCATACTCACAGATAAACTCATCCCATACTCACAGATAAACTCATCCCATACACACAGATAAACTCATCCCATACTCACAGATAAACTCATCCATCCTCACAGATAAACTCATCCATACTCACAGATAAACTCATCCCATACTCACAGATAAACTCATCCATACTCACAGATAAACTCATCCCATACTCACAGATAAACTCATCCCATACTCACAGATAAACTCATCCATACTCACAGATAAACTCATCCATACTCACAGATAAACTCATCCATACTCACAGATAAACTCATCCCATACTCACAGATAAACTCATCCATACTCACAGATAAACTCATCCCATACTCACAGATAAACTCATCCCATACTCACAGATAAACTCATCCCATACTCACGGATAAACTCATCCCATACTCACGGATAAACTCATCCATACTCACGGATAAACTCATCCCATACTCACAGATAAACTCATCCCATACTCACAGATAATCTCATCCCATACTCACAGATAAACTCATCCATACTCACAGATAAACTCATCCCATACTCACAGATAAACTCATCCCATACTCACAGATAAACTCATCCCATACTCACAGATAAACTCATCCCATACTCACAGATAAACTCATCCCATACTCACAGATAAACTCATCCCATACTCACAGATAAACTCATCCCATACTCACAGATAAACTCATCCCATACTCACAGATAAACTCATCCATACTCACGGATAAACTCATCCCATACTCACGGATAAACTCATACCATACTCACGGATAAACTCATCCATACTCACAGATAAACTCATCCCATACTCACGGATAAACTCATCCCATACTCACGGATAAACTCATCCCATACTCACGGATAAACTCATCCCATACTCACGGATAAACTCATCCCATACTCACGGATAAACTCATACCATACTCACAGATAAACTCATCCCATACTCACAGATAAACTCATCCATACTCACAGATAAACTCATCCATACTCACAGATAAACTCATCCCATACTCACAGATAAACTCATCCCATACTCACGGATAAACTCATCCCATACTCACGGATAAACTCATCCCATACTCACGGATAAACTCATACCATACTCACGGATAAACTCATCCCATACTCACAGATAAACTCATCCCATACTCACAGATAAACTCATCCCATACTCACGGATAAACTCATCCCATACTCACGGATAAACTCATCCCATACTCACAGATAAACTCATCCATACTCACAGATAAACTCATCCCATACTCACAGATAAACTCATCCATACTCACAGATAAACTCATCCATACTCACAGATAAACTCATCCATACTCACAGATAAACTCATCCCATACTCACAGATAAACTCATCCCATACACACAGATAAACTCATCCCATACTCACAGATAAACTCATCCCATACTCACAGATAAACTCATCCATACTCACAGATAAACTCATCCCATACTCACAGATAAACTCATCTCATACTCACAGATGAAATCATCCCATACTCACAGATAAACTCATCCCATACTCACAGACAAACTCATCCCATACTCACAGATAAACTCATCCCATACTCACAGATAAACTCATCCCATACTCACAGATAAACTCATCCCATACTCACAGATAAACTCATCCCATACTCACAGATAAACTCATCCCATACTCACGGATAAACTCACCCCATACTCACAGATAAACTCATCCCATACTCACAGATAAACTCACCCCATACTCACGGATAAACTCATCCCATACTCACAGATAAACTCATCCCATACTCACAGATAAACTCACCCCATACTCACAGATAAACTCATCCCATACTCACGGATAAACTCATCCCATACTCACGGATAAACTCACCCCATACTCACAGATAAACTCATCCCATTCTCACAGATAAACTCATCCCATACTCACAGATAAACTCACCCCATACTCACGGATAAACTCATCCCATACTCACGGATAAACTCACCCCATACTCACAGATAAACTCATCCCATACTCACGGATAAACTCATCCCATACAGATAAACTCATCCCATACTCACAGATAAACTCATCCCATACTCACAGATAAACTCATCCATACTCACAGATAAACTCATCCCATACTCACAGATAAACTCATCCCATACTCACAGATAAACTCATCCCATACTCACAGATAAACTCATCCCATACTCACAGATAAACTCATCCCATACTCACGGATAAACTCACCCCATACTCACAGATAAACTCATCCCATACTCACAGATAAACTCATCCCATACACACAGATAAACTCATCCCATACTCACAGATAAACTCATCCCATACTCACAGATAAACTCATCCCATACTCACAGATAAACTCATCCCATACTCACAGATAAACTCATCCCATACTCACAGATAAACTCATCCCATACTCACAGATAAACTCATCCCATACTCACAGATAAACTCATCCCATACTCACAGATAAACTCATCCCATACACACAGATAAACTCATCCCATACACACAGATAAACTCATCCCATACTCACAGATAAACTCATCCCATACTCACAGATAAACTCATCCCATACTCACAGATAAACTCATCCCATACTCACAGATAAACTCATCCCATACTCACAGATAAACTCATCCCATACTCACAGATAAACTCATCCCATACTCACGGATAAACTCACCCCATACTCACAGATAAACTCATCCCATACTCACAGATAAACTCATCCCATACACACAGATAAACTCATCCCATACTCACAGATAAACTCATCCCATACTCACAGATAAACTCATCTCATACTCACGGATAAACTCACCCCATACTCACAGATAAACTCATCCCATACTCATAGATAAACTCATCCCATACTCACAGTGTGTGTGTGTGTGTGTGTGTGTGTGTGTGTGTGTGTGTGTGTGTGTGTGTGTGTGTGTGTGTGTGTGTGTGTGTGTGTGTGTGTGTGTGTGTGTGTCTGTGTGTCTGTGTGTCTGTGTGTGTGTGTGTGTGTGTGTGTGTGTGTGTGTGTGTGTGTGTGTGTGTGTGTCTGTGTGTGTGTGTGTGTGTGTGTGTGTGTGTGTGTGTGTGTGTGTGTGTGTGTGTGTGTGATGGGTAGGTTTAGGGGCAGTGTAGGGGAATAGAATGTACAGTTTATATAGTGTAAAATCCATTACACCTATGAAAAGTCAACACAATTCAAAAAAACTGTATAACACAATTCACAAAAAATACTGAGAGCATTCATATCCATAAAACAGCAAAAAAAAATTGAGATGAGATATTTGTCCCAGTATTGGGCAATGTGCGGGTAAATCAGCAAACCGACGGTCTTATCAGCATTTCATACGGTGCAAAACATCTACAGATGCCACATTCCAGAGATAGACGGGCTGTAAAGTGGAAATCAGTGACTCTTGGGGTTGTTTAAAGAGCTATTATTGCTCAGTTACACACCCGGCATTCAAACAGACCAAAGATCAGAACATGCATCAACAATAGCAGTGTAACGCTACACGTATTCATACAGAGGATTCTTCATTCACAGAATGCAATCTTCAACGGTTAACACGCGCGGAACACACTTCAATCCGAGTTCACACACAAACATATTCAGTTTTCTGTCCATTTTATCAGGAAACTCAAATGATAAATGTCATTTTGGCACTCTTTAATGTGGCGTGACTGATCACTGTATAGGCGAGAGCATGCGATCGTCATAGTCAAAGAATAAACATGAATGAACACCTGAAGGTGTGTTGAGGATACATTACAACTGAAACGCATCATATGTGGTGTAATTGCTCAATCAGTGTCTCAACGGCGGACAGACGTCAATAAAACAGCTATATTAGCCTATATATTCACTATATTAGACTATATATTCACTCTATTAGCTTATATATTCATTGTATTAGCCTAAATTCACTATATTAGCCTATATATTCATTATATTGGACTATATATTCACTCTATTAGCTTATATATTCATTATATTAGTCTACATTCAATATATTAGCTTATATATTCACTATATAAGCTTATATATTCGTTATATTAGCCTATATATTTATTATATTAGCCTATATTCACTATATTAGCCTATATATATTAATTATATTAGCCTATATATTCACTATATTAGCCTATATATTCACTATATTAGCCTATATATTCACTATATTAGCCTATATTCACTAAATAAGCCTATATATATTCATTACATTAGCTTATATGCTCACCTAAAGGATTATTAGGAACACACACTAATACTGTGTTTGACCCTTTCTCCTTCAGAACTGCCTTAACTCTCCGTGGCATTGATCAACAAGCTGCTGAAAGCATTCTTTAGAAATGTCGGCCCATATTGATAGGAGAGCA
>NC_090176.1:52120135-52215135 GCF_024679245.1 Pseudorasbora parva
TTTGTTAGGGAAATGTGTTTAATTGTAATAAAATTACTCTTAATATGTTTTAGTTTCCTTCTGAAAATATGAAAGCTCCTTCCTCACAATGTTCCCATATAAACAATAGCAATAAAAAAACATAAGACTATTAATAATTATATGATGGACTGATAAAGCTCATTTAAATGGCCGATACTTCACTCAGATTTCTGTGAATTATGTAAAATAATTTTCTGTTATTAAATTGTTTTAATAGTAATATTTCTAGGTCAGATCATTGTGAAAATAATCAGTGTGTCAGGTTTTGAGTTTTTAAAATTAATTAAAATAAGTATTATAATAAAACAAATGAGTTTCATAAAAGATATGTGCGCCGTTGAAACGCATAGGTCGAAGATTTTAAAACATACTTCTGCAAAACATGCTAGAAAACTGTCAAGATTGAGCAAAAAGTTATTTAAATGGCATCCCAAGACATTACGATAATTCATAATGATTTATCATACCTGGAGCTGCTTGAAAGCCGCGGAAATGCGCGTGATGTGCAGGCTGAGGCACCGGGACGCGCACCTCGCGCGGTGAACGCTCGCGCCGGAGACCTCGTCCGGGCTCCTCGCGTCCACGCGCGCGGCGCTCCACAGCACTATAATCCACAGGGCGAGCGCGAGCATAGCGCGTGCTGTCGGTGAAGAGCCGCAGTGAGTGTGTGTGCGCGGATCCTGCTGCCGCCGAGACCGAGGGAAGGAGCGCGCTGCGCGGGGGCGGAGTCAGCGCGCGCCATTGGTGGAGCTCCGCGCGCGCCACGCCTCTCCACACGCAGGTAGAGCAACGGGAAAGATTGGGAATGATCTGTAATATCAGCACCGCACTCAGAACAACACATGGAGGAGAATATTGCTTTATAATACAATATCTTCTCACAAGTAAAAAAAAAAAAAAAAAACAGTGAACACTGCAAAAAGTCTCTTCTTATTTAGTATTTGTGTCTTGTTTCCAGTCCAAATATCTAAATATTCTCAAATCAAGATGCATTTACTACACTATAAACAATTATTTAAAAAAAATATATATATGTTACCTGTGGTTGCCATAACATTTTGAATTCATTGAAATTTGAGTTAATACAATGAACATTTTTGAGAATCGACAACCTTTATTCACACATTATTTTGATAAGCATATTGGGTAATTGTGTGTTTTATTTGTGATGACGCAGCCAAATTGTGCTATTTTCATGATTTATCAAATTTTTTATGTGGTTCAGATACAATAATATTTTGAGTTTCTATTTATTAAAAAATTATATTTCATTGTATCAACACAAAAAAAATTATTTTAATAAACTCTAAATTTTAAGGCAGCCAGGTTACTTACTTTTTTAAGTTAAACCAACAAAAATAAACATTGGCAGATCATTTTGCCTGTTTTAAGCAAAAACTCTCTTCCTTTAGATATTTTTCCCCAGAAAACAAGAACAAATATCTCATGTCGTTTTACTGATCTAGTAAATGCATCTTGATTTAAGAATTGTTAGATATTTAGACTGGAAACAAGACAGAATGACTGAGTGAGAAAAGCATCTTTTGCAGTGAAAAGATTACAGAAAGTTGATCTCATAATCCCATAATTATGACAGAAAGTCAACAATTCCGACTTTTTAATCTCATAATTATGACTTAATATGATATAATTATGACTTAGTTTCTCAAAATTTCGATTTTTGTCATAATTATGATTTAATATGAAAATTATTACTCGATCATAATTTCAAATTTTTGTCATAATTTCAATTTTTTTGTCATAATTTTGACTTCATATGAAAATTATTACTTGGTCATAATTTCTATTTTTTATGTCATAAGACTTGATATGACTTAGTGTGTCATAATTTCAACTTTATCTCATTATTTCAAGATAATTATAATTATGATATAAAAAAAACATAATTTGAAAGAATTTTGACTTAATCTCATAATAATTTAAACGTTGTATGTCTATTATATGGCAAAAAAAAGTTGCTGTCAATTTTGAATTTTTAATCTCATAATTATGACTTTATCATAATTTTTTTCTCATAATTTCGACTTTTGTGCTCTGATTTTGACAAAAATAACATTTATGACTTTTTTTTTACTTTTTAATATGACACATTTATGACTTAGTTTCTCATCATTTCAAATTTCTTTCATAATTTAATTTGTTTTAATCAAGTCATAATAAGGACTTGTTCCTGAAGTGCATGCAAATGAGTACATATTTAATTAGATAATGCTGCTTTGCATATTTCAGTATCAGGTATTTGGTGATATCTATCAACATATAGTCTTGACTTCGGATTTATTAATATCTCATAATTTCCATAACTATGACCAGAAAATTCTTATTTTCTCATAATGTCGACTTTTTATGTCAAAATCATATTAATGACATATTTGTTTTACTTTTTAATATCATAATTATGACTTAATATATTTTTTTTCTCATAATTAAACTTTATCATAATTTTGACTTTTTATGTCATAGTTTTGTCAAAAATCATATTTATGAAATTCTGTTACTCTGAATTCTGACTTAGTTTATCAAAATGTAAAAAAAAATCTCATAATTTCGACTTTTTGTTATAATTTTTTTTATTTTTTTATCATAAGTATGACTCAATATAACATAATTATGACTTTTTTCCTCATAATTAATTTTTTCCTCATAATTTTCTACTTGTTATGTCATAATTTCAACAAAAATCATACTTATGACATTTGTTTTACTTTTTAATATCGCAATTATAACTTAATATGACACAATTATGACTTAATATGACATAATTATGACTTAATATGACATAATTATGACTTCTCATAATTTCAACTTTTTGCCATACTGATGACATAAAGTTGACTTATGTCATAGTTTTGACTTTTTAATATCATAATTATGACTTAGTTTGTCATCATTTCAACTTTTTCTCATAATTATGTCTTGTTCGTGCATGCAAAAAGAGTACATATGTAATTAGATAATGCTGCATTTGCATATTTCAGGATCAGGTATATGGTGTTGATCCTTTATTCCAGCGCGTGCTGACAAGTTTTGGGGTAAAATGTGTGTTATTTTGGCAAGGTTGCTGCTAAAATTCGCACTCATGGGTCTAGATATCCCATAATAGTCGCTTCAACCCGCGGACATAGAAAACAACCCGCTGGAAAACCGCAGACTTGGCAACACAGTGCAGTTGAGTTCTGTTGACGCTCCGCTGCTCTGATTGGTTGTCGGTCTGTCCAATCGAGGTGTTTCCTGGATGGGTTGAAACACCCCCCATAATCACAGCCCAATGAGCATCAGACTCATATTCTGACTAGAGCTGAGGATGACCACCTCAGAGAGATGTTAGCGTGTCTCACAAGATTTCAGTCACGCGTGACCGTGGCGCGGAGAGCATGGCTGAGATCTGCTGGAGATAATAATGGAGATAAGCGCGGCTCGGCGTTGATAAAGTTCCCAGAAGGCTTCTTTGGCCCGGATGACGTCCCGTTCGTTCAGCAGCAGCTCCGGCTCTAATGAGTTTTTATGGGAATAACTCCTGAACACAAACTGGCTCCGGATCGGGAGATCTGGCTCAGAGCTCCTCACCCCGGGACAGGTCTCTCTAATGAGATGCTCAAGGCCAAGCTGACCACACACACACACACACACACACACACACACACACACACACACACACACACACACACACACTCACTGCCCCTAAACCTACCTAACACACACACACACACACACACACAGCCCTTAACCTACCCATCACGCACACACACACACACTGCCCCTAAACCTACCCATCACACACACACACACTGCCCTAAACCTACCCATCACACACACACACACACACACTGCCCCTAAACCTACCCATCACAGGAAACATTCTGCATTTTTACTTTCTCAAAAAAAACTCCTCCTGTGTGATTTATAAGCCTTTTGAAAAGTGGGGACTTGGGTAATGCCCCCCCCCCCCCCCCCCCCACACACACACACACACACACACACACGGATGTCTGAGCGTCGTAAACGCTCCTGTAATGGCTTAATTTGTTGGCTTATTGCAGCCATGTGTTGCTGAGGCACGGGGTGTGTGTGTGTGTGTGTGTGTGTGTGCCATGTAGACGGTGTGCGGTCGCAGTGTTTAAATATCGAGGCCTAAAGGTAAGATTTGAGCTGCGTTTGAGCATAACCCTGATAGAGCTGAAGGCTGAAGCGATCAGACTCCTCAGAGCTCATTATTCCTCTGCTCATCAATGACCAGCAGGGATCCACAACACTGAGGAAACTTTACTAATGAACAAAATGAAGAAAAACACATGATAGAAAAATGTTTGCTCTATCCATCCATCCATCCATCCACCATTCATATATCATCCATTCATCCATCCATCCACTCATCCATATTTCATCCATCCACCATTCATATATCATCCATCCACCTATATATCATCCATCCAGACATTCATATATCATCCATCCACTCATCCATCCATATATCATCCATTCATCCATCCATATATCATCCATCCACCTATATATCATCCATCCAGACATTCATATATCATCCATCCACTCATCCATCCATATATCATCCATTCATCCATCCATATATCATCCATCCACCTATATATCATCCATCCAGACATTCATATATCATCCATCCACTCATCCATCCATATATCATCCATTCATCCATCCATATATCATCCATCCACCTATATATCATCCATCCAGACATTCATATATCATCCATCCACTCATCCATCCATATATCATCCATCCACCTATATATCATCCATCCACTCATCCATCCATATATCATCCATCCACCTATATATCATCCATCCACTCATCCATCCATATATCATCCATCCACCTATATATCATCCATCCACTCATCCATCCATATATCATCCATCCACCTATATATCATCCATCCACTCATCCATATATCATCCACCCACTCATCCATATATCATCCATCCACCTATATATCATCCATCCACTCATCCATAAATCATCCATCCAGTCATTCATATATCATCCATCCACTCATCCATATTTCATCCATCCATTCATCCATCTATCCATCCATATTTCATCCATCCACCATTCATATCATCCATTCATCCATCCATATATCATCCATCCACCTATATATCATCCATCCACTCATCCATCCATATATCATTCATCCACCTATATATCATCCATCCACTCATCCATATATCATCCACCCACTCATCCATATATCATCCATCCACCTATATATCATCCATCCACTCATCCATATATCATCCATCCACCTATATATCATCCATCCACTCATCCATATATCATCCATCCACTCATCCATATTTCATCCATCTATCCATCCATATTTCATCCATCCACCATTCATATCATCCATCCATATTTCACCCATCCACCTATATATCATCCATCCACTCATTCATATATCATCCATCCACTCATCCATATTTCATCCATCCACTCATCCATCCATATTTCACCCATCCACCTATATATCATCCATCCACTCATTCATATATCATCCATCCACTCATCCATATTTCATCCATCCACTCATTCATATCATCCATTCATCCATCCATATATCATCCATCCACCTATATATCATCCATCCACCTATATATCATCCATCCAGTCATTCATATATCATCCATCCACTCATCCATATTTCATCCATCCACTCATTCATATATCATCCATCCACCTATATATCATCCATCCAATCATTCATTCATCCATCCATACAGCCATCCATATTTCATCCATCCACTCATTCATATATCATCCATTCATCCATCCATATTTCATCCATCCATATTTCATCCATCCATCCATCCATATTTCATCCATCCACTCATTAATATATCATCCATCCACTCATTCATATATCATCCATTCATCCATCCATATTTCATCCATCCATATTTCATCCATCCATCCATCCATCCATATTTCATCCATCCACTCATTCATATATCATCCATCCACTCATTCATATATCATCCATTCATCCATCCATATTTCATCCATCCATATTTCATCCATCCATCCATCCATATTTCATCCATCCACTCATTCATATATCATCCATCCACTCATTCATATATCATCCATTCATCCATCCATATTTCATCTATCCATCCATCCACTCATTCATATTTCATCCATCCACTCATTCATATATCATCCATCCACTCATTCATATTTCATCCATCCACTCATTCATATATCATCCATCCACTCATTCATATTTCATCCATCCACTCATTCATATATCATCCATCCACTCATTCATTCATCCATCCATACAGCCATCCATATTTAATCCATCCACTCATTCATCCATCCATCCATCCGTCCGTCCATATAGTGTTGCATATTTAAACATGACGTTTATAATACCTTTAAACTGTTTTCAGAATGACCAGATTTGTGCTGATGTGCACATTTTGAATGCAAATAAAATCAAATAGATGTGAATTTTAAATGAATCCCGTTTCCTGACGCATGACTGACAGATGAGCATCACATGAAGTTTGTTAGATGGGTAACACTAAAAGCCTTTCTATATAATGCTTTACAAAAGTAGCCTATATTAATGCATTATTATGACCTTTATAATGCATCATACTCATGAATAACACTTCAAACATCACATGCAATCTGCAAATATTATAATGGTGATGTATGAAAATATATAATGCATTATAGAGTGCATTATGAATATCTTTATAATGTATAGTGTTCCTATACTTTGTAATCCAAATGCATGGAAATTTTATATTTAATTCAAGTGCACTCTAAAAAATTCTGAGTAAAAAACAACCCAATGTTGGGTCAAATATGGACTAACCCAGCAGTTGGGTTGTTTTAACCCAGCGACTGGGTTGTCTTAAGCAAATATTTGACCCAACCGCAGGATTAAAACAACCCAGTTGCTGGGTTAATCCATATTTGACCCAACATTGGGTTAAAACAACCCAGCATTTTTTAGAGTGTGCATAAATCTTACATTTAGGCCTAAAAAGGTTATAATCTCCGACGTTCAGTAAAAGCGCAAGTCAGGGCAACTGTTGTTTACATCTGTAAATATAAACACAACAGATGACGCTTGTGACCAATGAAGCGCTCACACACACACACACACACCCACACACACACTCACATGTTTGTTTTTGTGAATTGTGGGGACATTCCATAGGCGTAATGTTTTTTATACTGGTACAAACCATATTTTCTATCCCCTTACACTGCCCTGCCCCTAAACCCACCCATCACACACACACACACACACACACACACACACACACACACACACACACACACACACACACACACATACACATACACACATACACATACACACACACACACACACACACAGATGTAGATGCAAAGCAGCAGAAAACAGCTTTTATCCAAAGCAACTTTAACAATATTGTTAAGTATTTAAGACTATGGGGGGAATGGATCGTTTTTGTGCTCAAAAACACTAAATAACGACTTATATAGTGATCGCCGATTTCAGAACAAAGCTTCAAACCGTTATGAGTCAGTGAATCGATTCGGAACATGTGTCAAACTGCTGAACTGACTTTGGCGAATCACAAATCATGAATCGATTCACTGACTCATAACAGTTCAAAGCTTTGTTCTGAAATCGGCCATCACTATATAAGTCGTTATTTAGTGTTTTTGCGCACTAACTCTATTCTGGCCTCTTCATTAATGATTGTAGAGCCGCTGTAGTGAGATGGGCTTTGTAACGACTTCTTTAGTGCCTTTATGGGTCTTGAGAGAGGAAATGACATTGGTGTCAATGAAGGCCTTTCTGAGCCATCGGATTTCAACACTAATATCTTCATCTGTGTGTGAAGATGAGCGTCTGTGTGGATCTTCATCTGTGTGGATCCGGTCCCGCGTCTGTCGAGGCAGCGCGGCGGCGTAGATCCTGGGGCTCACAACTGGATCTCACGACGCTAGGCGGGCATGCTGAGGCATCTTCCCAATCCTCGTCCGATGATTCAGACGCTCTTCCGCCTCGCGAGGAAGCCCGCGCCGCGGCATCTTCCCTCGAGGGCGATAACTCAGTGCTGATGCTGTCTGATTCCGAGGGGTCAGATCAGTTCAGCCTGGAGGCGGGCAGAGTGCAGGTGAATTCACCTCTTCACTCTCCCGCTCAAGAAGAGCTCGTGGACGTGCTGACACGTGCTGTGGCCAAACTTAACATCGACTGGCCACAGGAAGAGGTGGAAGTTCAGCCTGTGAGCAGGTTGGATGGACGCTTCTTCAAAAAGCGTGTTCAGCCGCCACGCAGGAGCTTGCCGTTTTTCCCGGATTTATACAATGAGTTGTGTAAATCCTGGGGAAAACCGTACTCGTCGCGCCTATCGACACCCCCAGTCCTCGATTTCGGGTGTGTCGTGGGTGCGGCTGGCTACGGGACGCTGCCTTGTGTCGAGGAGGCGTTAGCGAGCTATCTGTCTCCCGAGGCAGCAGCGTCCCTGAAAGCCCCTGTCCTGCCCACCAAGCCATGCAGGGACACGTCGTCCCTGGTGGGCAGGGCGTATCGAGCGGCCGGGAGAGCTGGTAGCTGCCTGCACACCATGGCGGTACTGCAGGCCTACCAAGCTGAGCTCCTTAAAGAGCTCGATGAGGGAGAGGGTCCGTCTCCGGACGACATTTCTGAGCTGCGGAAAGCAACTGACTTGTCTCTCCGCATCACCAAAGAGACGGCCCGTGCCATCGGCCGCTCTATGGCTGGCATGGTGTGCGTGGAGAGACACCTCTGGCTGAATCTATCGGGGATGAAGGAGAAGGAGAAATCCTTCCTTCTGGATTCCCCGATAGCTCCTGTGGGTCTCTTCTGCGACGCAGTGAACAGCGAGAGAGATTCCAGGAGGTGAGGAAGCAGTCGGCGGCTTTCTGGCAGTACCTCCCTCGCCGCCAGGGGCCTCTTGTAGCCAGCAGGGAGGTCTCTGGTGGCCAGTCCCGGCCATCCACCAGCGCCGCATACAGACTGGCGCAAAAAGAGAGCGTCGCTTCCCGCACCCCTTCCGAGGGAGCTTGGCAAAGGAGGCGGCGTTCTCGCCAGAAGTCTTCTAAGCCGAAGGGCGACTTAAGAGAAGCTGCGGCAGGACCGCTCAGAGCTGGCCCTCCCGGGGGCGGACGACCGAGGTCGTTCCGAACCCGCAGCTCTAGGGAAATTGATGCTGTGTTCCCGTCGTTAACAACGCTTCGGGCCTCATCGGTTTCCCGCGTACGTGCGCCGTCCCAGCCGCCTCAAAATCGACCTGCGGCGGGGCAGCAAATGCGTGCGCACACCGAAAATCCTCCCCGACTAAGCTCTGCCGGATGGCCGCTTCAGGGGGTCGGGCAGGAGGTTCGGTGGGTACCAGGGACCAGCCTCGAGAGGCTGGTTCCCCTAGTAGAATATATCGGCGCATGGTCATGCCTCCCGAATATCTCTGCCTGGGTCCTGAGTACAGTGGGAAGGGGGTACAGATTACAGTTCAGAGCTCCACCACTGAAGTTCAGCGGTGTGGTCTGGACCGTGGTCCCCCCGGCCCAGAGGCAGGTTATGGAACAAGAAGTACAGTCTCTGCTGGTCAAGGAGGCGATAGAACGGGTCCCTCCGCCAGACAGGCTACTTCATTGTTCCCAAAAAGGGTGGGGGCTTACGTCCAATATTAGATCTGAGGTACTTGAATCGGTCTCTGAGGAGATTCAGGTTCAAGATGCTCACAATTCAAATGATCGTGAGCCTGATCCAGTTCGAGGACTGGTTCGTCACGATAGATCTAAAGGACGCATACTTTCATGTCTCCATCCTTCCTGCCCACAGGAAGTTCCTGAGGTTCGCTTCCAAGGGACGAAGCGTACCAATATCGGGTGCTTCCTTTCGGTCTAGCTCTTTCCCCTCGCACCTTTACCAAGTGCATGGATGCGGCTCTGGCCCCGATGAGGCTTCAGGGCATCCGTGTACTGAATTATTTAGACTACTGGCTCATTATGGCACAGTCGCGCGAGATGGCGATTCGGCATCGAGATGTCGTTTTAGCCCATCTCAGGTGCTTGGGGCGGAGACTAAACACGGTCAAAAGCGTGTTAACACCCGCCCAGAGGACTACGTTCCTCGGTGTAGTATGGGACTCGACCACGATGCGGGCGAGCATGTCCCCCGCACGGGTGGGGTCTAAACTGGCGGAGGTCTCAGGGATGAAGCTAGGCCACAGCCGCACTGTGAAGCAGTTTCAGAGACTGCTGGGACTCATGGCAGTTCAGCCTGCTATACATGAGGCCCCTCCAGTGGTAGCTAGGAACCAAGGGGTTCTCCTCGAGGGGAAAACCTTTCCGTATGATCAGGGTAACGCGCAGATGCCTTCGTTCCCTCGTCATATGGAAGAATCTGAGGTTCCTGTCCCAAGGGCCAGTGTTAGGAGCGTTATGTTGCAGAAAGATCCTTTCAACAGACGCCTCCCTCACAGGCTGGGGCGCGGTCATGGAAGGCCGGTTTACGAGAGGTCTGTGGGGACCCCAGCATTCCTCCTGGCACATAAATTGCTTGGAAATGTTGGCGGTTTACAAAGCTTTGAGGAGCTTTCTCCCGGACCTCCACGGCCACCATGTCCTGATACGATCCGACAACACGTCAGTTGTATCGTATCTGAATCACCAGGGGGGTCTGAGGTCGCGCCCACTATGCAGGTTGGCGCATCAGATCCTCCTGTGGTCCCAGGGGAAACTGTCGTCTCTCAGAGCGATGTACGTCCCAGGGGACCAAAACCAGGGAGCGGACGTCCTGTCGAGGCAGGGGCTGAGGCCCGGGGAGTGGCGGCTCCACCCCGAGGTGGTGGAGGCCATGTGCGCGAGGTTCGGCCCGGTGGAGGTGGATCTGTTTGCATCTCTAGAAACGACCCACTGCCTGCTGTGGTTCGGCCTCAGGCCCCGCTGGGGCTGGATGCCATGACACAGACGTGGCCGAGGCGGCGTCTGTACGCATTTCCCCCGATCGTTCTGCTCCCGGGAGTTCTAGAGCGAGTCCGCCGGGAGGGCATCAGCCTCCTATTAGTGGCACCCCGGTGGCCGTCTCGAGCTTGGTTCTCCGACATTGTGGCACTACTAGACGGCCCCCCATGGCAGGTCCCTCTGAGGAGGGATCTGCTGTCTAAGGCAGGGGGAATGATATTCCACCCCAGGCCAGAGCTGTGGGACCTCTAGGTCTGGCCCTTGAGGGGGCACAGTACCTAGAGGATGGGCTGCCACAAGAGGTCGTAGAGACCATTCTCAGCTCTAGGGCTCCTTCTACGAGAAAACTGTATAGCCTTAAGTGGAATGTCATCACTAGCTGGTGTAGAGAACGGAGGGTGGACCCAGTTAACTGCGCAGTGGCCTCAGTGCTGGAGTTCCTCCAAGACCGTTTCTCCGCCGGTCTGACTCCATCCACTCTGAAGGTGTATGTGGCTGCCATAGGGGCTTTCCAGTCGCCTTTAGACGGGGGCCCGCTGGGTAGACACCACTTGGTAGTACGGTTCCTCCGTGGGGCTAGGAGGTTGAGGCCTGCGGCTCATCCCAGAGTCCCAGCATGGGACCTGGCAGTGGTTCTTGAAGGGCTGGTTGAGGCCCCCTTAAAACCATTGGAGTCGGCTGAGGCAGGTTCTGACCCTCAAGGTAGCTTTTCTCCTCGCTATCACTTCTCTGAGGAGAGTGGGGGACCTTCAGGCCTTGGCGGTAATGCCAACTTGCTTGGAGTTTGCCCCTGGCGGGGTGAAAGCTATCTTGCACCCCAGACCGGGCTACGTGCCCAAGGTCTCATCTACGGGGATGGGGTCGGTGTTTCTTCAGGCATTTCATCCTCCGCCTCACGCGAGGGCAGAGGAAGATAGGCTGCACCTGCTCTGCCCTGTCAGGGCATTGAGAATTTATTTGGACAGGTCGGCTCATTGAAGGAAGTCGGACCAGCTTTTGGTGTGCTTTGGCCCCCCTAAGAAAGGGTTGCCTGCTGCGAGACAGACTATTAGTAACTGGATCGTGCAGGCTAGGGCCACGGCTTATCGGGTGCGCAATCTGCCTTCACCCATAGCCGTGAGGGCTCACTCTACGAGGGGCTTGGCCTCCTCGGTGGCCCTCCTTTCGGGAGCCTCACTTATTGAGATTTGTGAGTCGGCAGGTTGGGCTAATCCACACACCTTTATAAGATTCTATAAGCTGGACCTCCCGGCCATGCCGGGTGCTAGAGTGCTCGCATCCTGAGTGTGCCTGGTTCTCAGCTTCACACCAGGATGTGCGTGTTTCGGTGTGGCATAGTGGGTATTGCGTTCCCAGAGTGTTGTCACTCGATGATGCAGTGTTGAGTTCCCTCGATAAAGGGAACGTTAGGGTTACTATTGTAACCCTTGTTCCCTGAGAGGGAACGAGACACTGCATCTCGTCGCCACACCTGCACGTAGAGCGCTCGCTTCATCGCAAAGGCTGTCTTTCGTTTGGGGCGGCGCCTTCTTATAGCTTCCGCGTACGCCGTCGCCTACTACGTCATGACGTTGCACCAATCGGATTGGTGGCTGATTTCATTCATACTTCAGAGCCGTCACGCTGGGGGCGTTCCCAGAGTGTCGTCACTCGACGACGCAGTGTCTCGTTGCCTCTCAGGGAACAAGGGTTACAATAGTAACCCGAGACGTTTTCTGTTTGAATTAAGAATATTTTTCTCACCCCATTGTCAGATTATTTATCTTATTTTAAAAACTCTCTTCATTTTGAGTTATTTTTTCCCAAAAACAAGACAATTACTTTTGCTTGTCTAGTAAATACTTCTTGTTTTAAGAATGTTTAGATGTTTGGATTAGAAACAAGACAAAAATACTAAGTAAGAAAAGCATTTTTTGCAGTGTGAGATTCCTAAGAAACTGGAAGCAGAATCTCATTCAGGCACGCTTCACCAAAGGAAGTGAAGGCAATCAAACACAATAACTTTCAACAATAACCTGCAAATTGTCATTTGGGATAATAGCGGACATCTGGGAATAATGTGCACATCAAATGCAGAAATGGTGCATATTTGACCCCTGGAGGCAGAAATTATTCCCTGATGTCCTGGAGGACGGAGAGCCTCTGTTCCGCATCTGGAGCTCATCTCATATCTGTGTGTCGGTGTGAACGGGGTGTGGGGTCACTATTCTGACACTATTCTGCGCGCGCAAGATCATATTTTGAGCGTGCAAAAGGGCATTTCGCAAATTGATTTTTGTTCGCTCAAACTACTTTCTTATTTATCATTATAAAAGAGTTTAGGAAGAACACTGTGTTTATATAGCCTCAGCTCTAGTCAGAATATGAGTCTGATGCTCATTGGGCTGTAACTATGGGGTGTTTCAACCCAACCAGGAAAGACTTCGATTGGACAGACCGACAACCAATCAGAGCAGCAGAGCGTCAACAGAACTCAACTCCACTGTGTTGCCAAGTCTGCGGTTTTCCCGCCGGTTGTTTTCCATGTCTGCCACTATTATGGGATATATTTTAATTAATTTATAATTAATTTATATACATTCTTTTCTTTTTTTTGTTACTAATTTAATTAGTTATTTTAAACACATTTTTAAATAAAAATATTTAAATATTTTTTTATTTATTTAAATGTTTATTTTTCTTATTTTAATCTTTTTTATTTATTTTAATTATTAAACATGGCTATTTATTAATTTATTTGTTTACTTACTCTTTTATTTACTTATCTTAATCTATTTTAATGTGATATTAATCTAATTATATTAATTTACGAATTTACTAATTTTAATCTATTTTCATTTATTTATTTATTAAGTTAATTTCGTAAATTAATTTTTTACATTTTTTAAATCTTATTTATTTAAATATTTGTATTAATTCATTCACATGCTCGTCGTTTTTTTCTTCTTTATTTTCATACAATTTTAAAATGTATTTACTACGTTTAACGTAGGCTAGTTACTTATTTTAAACACATTTTTAAATGTTATTCATTTATTTAAATATTTTATTTAATCATTTATTTACGTACTCATTTATTTTTATTTTTTTTTACTTATTTTAATGTATTTACTTATGTAAATCTATTTTTATTAATTCAACTTTTTAAACATTTATTTATTTACTTAATAATTTAGTTATTTATTTTAAACTTCTTCATTAATTTAATTTTAGTCTTATTTTAGTAATTTATTTATATACTGTTTATCCATTTTAATTTATGTAATAAAACTACAATAATTTATTTCCGTACAATTTTTATTTGTTTATTTACTTTAAAAAAAATTACTTATTAAAAAAGTGCTCATGACTTAACCATAGCCTTTCCCTAAAAAGGTTAAAAAAAATCCCAAAAGTCCCCAATGTTACCAGACACACTCTTTAATCACTTTATTTATTTATTTATTTATTTATTTATTTATTTATTTATTTATTTATTTATTTATTTATTTATTTATTTATTTATTTATTTATTTGCCGGTCATTTATTTATTTATTTACCGGTCATTTATTTATTTATTTACCGGTCATTTATTTATTTATTTACCGGTCATTCATTTATTTATTTATTTATTTATTTACCGGTCATTTATTTATTTATTTATCTATTTATTTATTTATTTATTTATTTAACACATAAATAAAATAAAATTATATAAAGTAAATAAAGAAATATTAATATTTTACATTAATAAAGAAGTTTAAAATAAGCAACTTAATAAGTAAGTTAAAGTTAAGTACATTTTAATAAATAAATACAATTAAATAAAATAAGTAAATACATAAATTATTAAATACATTAAAAATATTAAAATAAACTAAAAATACATTAAAATAAGTACATAAATAAATTAATAAATACAAATATTTAAATATATAAATACATGTTAAATTTGTTTAAAACAACTAAATGAATAAATAAAAATGATTTAAATAAAAATATTTACAGATTTAGTTACTTATTTTAAACACATTTTTTTAAATCATATTTAAATACTTAAATATTTTTATTGATTGGTTTATTTACTCTTATTTTAATAACCTTTTAAATGTATTTATTAATTTATGGTCTTAATTATTTAAATCTATTTATTATTAAAAAAATATTTAAATGTTTATTCTTTTATTTGCAAGTTTATTTTGTTATTGTAATGTTTTTTATTTATTTAAAATATATATTAGTTATTTTTATAATATATTTATTAATTTATGTAATTACTTATTTGAATCTATATTTATTCATTAAAACTATTTAATATTTATTTATATTCAATTTTAGGCATATTTATTTATTTACTTACTAATATAGTTGCTTATTTTGAACTTCTTTGTTTAATCATTTAAAAAATTTTGTTTACAAATACAACTTTTATCCATGTTATTTATTTTAATCTTATCCATTTATTTATTTACTTAATCTATTTTAATTTATTTTAATCTAATTTAATTTAATTAAATAATTTATGTATATATGTTTTTAATTATTAAGTTTTTTGTTTATTTATTTACTAATTAGTTATTTTTATTTATTTTAATCTAATTGTATTAATTAATTACTGGATTTACTTCACTAATTCAGTTTTATTTCATTAAAATATAATTAATTAATTATATATTTTACTAATTTAGTTACTTATTTAAAAAGAAATATATTCACATACTCGTTTATTTCCTTAATTTTATTTATGTATTTAAACATATTTATTCATAGACAATTTCTCTTTATTTAGTTACATATTTTAAATGTCTTTATTAATTTAAATATTTATATTTTATGAAATTGTATTGATTCATTTGTTTACTTATTTTAATGTATATAATAAAATAGAAAGTAAAATGATTTATTTAAATACAATTATTAGCTGAAATCTTGACAAAAATTTCATCACATCATCATCATCATCATCATCATTATTACTATTATTATGATGATGATGATGATAATGATGATGATAATGATGATGATGAAGAATGTCCTGGACTGACACTATAAACATCGATGATTTAATAAACACACACCATAGTTAATGCGCTTTAAAGGCCACTAGATGGCGATGCATCCCATAATTTAGAGAAAAGCTCGCCTCTTCCAGTCCTCCTCATTTGATGAGATAAACGGCCCTGAGCGTGTAAATGTCAGTAAAACACGGATTATCTGTTATAGTTATTTCAGTAAACGTTTATCGCCTCTGTGGGATCACATCTGAACCGAGTTCAGTGCGGGAATAAATATATAAAGAAAAGAAAAGAAAGAATAAAGCTCGTTTTATTTCAGATCCCCAAAGCAACTTTATGAGCTAAAGTATCAGAAACAAAAACTGAAATAAAACTCATTTAAAAAACGATATGTATATATATTTAAAAAAGAAACAAAACACTTTAACTAAAATAAAAATGAAAACAGAATAATATATAAAAGATAATATAAATGATTAAAATATAACACTTAATTGATATTTATAATATATGTATTATTTACCAATTTAGTTAATTATTTTAAACACTTTTTAAAATCTCATTTATTTAAATATTTGTATTGATTTACTTTCATTTCATGATTTTTTTTATTTTAATAATTTATTTTATGTATTTATTGATTCATATATTTACTTATTTTAATCTAGTTTTTTCTAAATGTATTTACTAATTTAGTCACTTAATTTAAAATTGTTTAAATCTTATTTATTTATTTCAAAATTGTTATTCTTTTATGTACAAGTTTATTTTTCTTATTGTAATATATATATATATATATACTCTCTACAAAACGCTGCGTTAAAAACAACCCAAGTTGGGTTGGAAATGGACAAACCCAGAAATTGAGTTGTTTGAATGGGTCCATTTACCATGTGTGTGTGTGTGTGTGTGTGCACGTGTGTGTGAGTGAGTGTGTGTGTGTGTGTGAGTGAGTGTGTGTGTGTGTGTGCACGTGTGTGTGAGTGTGTAAAAGTGTGTGTGTGTGTGTGTGTGTGAGTGAGTGTGTGTGTGTGTGCACGTGTGTGTGAGTGTGTAAAAGTGTGTGTGTGTGTGTGTGTGTGTGTGTGTGTGTGTGTGTGTGTGTGTGTGTGTGTGTGTGTGTGTGTGAGTGAGTGAGTGTGTGTGTGTGCACGTGTGTGTGAGTGTGTACAAGTGTGTGTGTGTGTGTGTGCGTGTGTGCGTGTGAGTGAGTGTGTGTGTGTGCGCGTGTGTGTGAGTGTGTACAAGTGTGTGTGTGTGTGTGTGTGCGTGTGTGAGTGTGTGTGTGTGCGCGTGTGTACAAGTGTGTGTGTGTGTGTGTACAAGTGTGTGTGTGTGTGTGTGTGTGTGTGTGTGTGTGTGTGTGTGTGTGTGTGTGTGTGTGTGTGTGTGTGTGTGTGCGTGTGTGAGTGAGTGTGTGTGTGTGTGTGTGTGTGTGTGTGTGTGCGTGTGTGAGTGAGTGTGTGTGTGTGTGTGTGCGCGTGTGTGTGAGTGTGTACAAGTGTGTGTGTGTGTGTGCGTGTGTGAGTGAGTGTGTGCGTGTGTGCGCGCGTGTGTGTGAGTGTCTACAAGTGTGTGTGTGTGTGTGTGTGTGTGTGCGTGTGTGAGTGTGTGTGTGTGTGTCCAAGTGTGTGCATGTGTGTGTGTGTACAAGTGTGTGTGTGTGTGTGTGTGTGTGTGTGTGTGTGTGTGTGTGTGTGTGTGTGTGTGTGTGTGTGTGTGTGTGCATGTGTCAGTGTGTGTGTGTGTGTGTGTGTGTGTGTGTGCATGTGTCAGTGTGTGTGTGTGTGTGTGTGTGTGTGTTGGTACAATGTAGCAGACTGCAGTGGGGGAGGGTGTACAGTATCACACATTGACTGCAGACACCCTTCCCCCACTGGCTGCTGGAGGTCACATGACCTGGTGTGTGTGTGTGTGTGTGGGGGGGGGGGGGGGGGGATCAGTGCTCGCTCCTACCGTACGCCCGCTAAATGGTGCGCGCACACACACACACCATGAAAAAACTTTGACCACATTCGTAAGCTCTACAAGCCAAACGCAGAGTAACACTACAGTCACATGACATATGCTACTCTCTCTCTCTCACACACACACACACACACACACACACACACCACAAAACTTTAACCACATCCGTAAGCTCTATATTAGATACTATATTAGTATTTAATATATACTAATATATTAAATTAAAACTTACTAAAAATGCACAAATATTTACAAATTAATTTATTTAATCGTAAATTGTCCGGGTTTTTTTAAATGCAAAACTGAATTAAACATGCTAAAGGATGTTTTATTATGCACACAGTAAAGTCAAAATGTCAGGAAAAAAATCAGTGAAGGACGAATATTTTTTGATACACTTTTTTATTTTATTTTTTGCGAGGTTTTCTCTTACACAGATGATATGTCGGGGTGCTAAGCCCTACTTTTTATTTTCCGAAAGGAACATAAATCCTACCTGGACACTAAAGCCCTTAAAGCGGTCTCACTGTATCATATGTATGATATTTTCCTGTTTGACTAACCTGTAATTACACTTCCAAATGTATTTACCCCTGGCATTTATCATGTATGTTCTTTGCATTAATAATAAAAAACAATAAATAAATAAAAATAGCCGTTGCAGTTGCGTAGTTCCTCCAGTGTTTACACCGGAAGTGGGAATGTGTCACACTAATATACGCCCGTCCTGTTGTTTACTTTCTGAATGACTGAGCAGCGCGAAAGGGGAATTAATCAGCCGTGACCTTCCAGGCGCAAAACACACGGGAGTCTGCGGTAACATTGGGTAATAACAACTACACGAGGGCACACATAATCTCATTAAAGTGAAACACATTGTGATTATATATTGAGAATGTCCAAACCACAAGATATGCTAAGATAATGCTATCTTTCCTATGTGTCTTTCCCACGTAAATCTGAGCTGTATGACCGGTCACGTGGTTTCTGTGTCACACTGCTTAGCTCCGCCCACAGTGGAAAAATGACTGCGTATTAAATATCAAATATAGTTTGATTGGTTGTGAATGTGAACATATGATTAGTAAACGTTCTGTCACTCGGGTAAAACGGGTTATTATTGGACTCCAGCACATGTTTAACAATGAGAGGCACTTGGCAGTGGATGTGTGCTGATTTTGTGCTGTTAAATAAGCAGGTTTAAGGTCAGCTGCTCATTTTTCCATTGAGCGTCACAAAGAGCTAAACTCCTCCCCCTTTTGTGGCTGTGGCTCAACACCTAGTGCGCTCCCTACATAGGCAACACTACACTAATATTGAGTTGTTTTAAATTTACTTTATGACTGTATCAACCAAGTCAACAATGAGAACTATTAACATGTTGAATTGCAATAGTATTTTTCAATTTGGCGCATTGCTCATACTTACACACACACACACACACACACACACACACACACACACACACACACACACACACACACACACACACACACACACACACACACACACAGGGGTTAGTTTAATGAGTGATCAGACACACTTTTCTGGATAGTTAAACAGGTGCACATTAAAGAAGGATATCTACTGACTGTGTGTGTGTGTGTGTGTGTGTGTGTGTGTGTGTGTGTGTGTGTGTGTGTGTAATACAATATAATTTAGCATTTTTTTTTAAGTTTTGAATTTAAAAAAGCTTAACTATTTAAAATAAAATTAATAATTTAGCATTTTTCATAAGTTTTGAATAAAAAAAACCTGACTTTAATGTTTATAATTTTGTATATAAAAATATTATTTAAAAACTTAAATAGTTTGCATTTTTTTATTTGATAAACATGCTTTACTGTTTAAAATGTAAATGCATAATTTAGCAGTTAAATAAAATTGTGTATAAATAAAAAAAAACTAATACATTTTAATTATTTAATTGAATTTTGTATTAAAATTATTTTCTGTAATAATTATATATATATATATTATAATTATTACAGAAAATAATTTTAATACAAAATTCAATTTAAATAATTAAAATGTATTAGTTTTTTTTTATTTATACACAATTTTATTTAACTGCTAAATTATGCATTTACATTTTAAACAGTAAAGCATGTTTATCAAATAAAAAAATGCAAACTATTTAAGTTTTGAATAAAAAAACCTACTTTATATAATTTATATATAGTAGTTAAATTTAAAAATTCAATTAAAATGCAAATTATTTTATATTTATATAAATTTGTTATTTTGATATTATTAAACATGCTAAAAAAGCTATAAGGCTTATAATCTGAAAATTTAAATATTTTTTTATTATACTTTTTTTTGAAACAGTGAAAAATGACATACATTGAATTTAAAATGCTGTATATATATATATAATATATATATATATATATATATATATATATATATATATATATATATATATATATGTATATATATATATATATATATATATATATATATATATACACAAAACTTAATAAAAATGCTTAATATACATATATATATATATATATATACTTTACTGTTTAAAAATAAATTAAATTATATTGCAGTTTCAAAACAATTTTCTGTAAAAATGCTTAACTATTTACTGAGTACACAATAAATATAAAAAATACTACACAAATAGTAAGAGTAGTATGCTAGTGTGCTATTGAGTCGCTGTCTGGATAGGGCGCACACTCCGATAGGGAACACCGCCCGCCCCGCTGTAGTAAGTGTGTGTGCGCTGCTGTCTGTCTTCCGACACTGCATTCTGTTAGAAACACACAGGAAACTTCTGTAAAAACACACACGATCGACATTTAAACGTGAACTTTGGCCCATGAACCCTCGCCTGTTGTTTCACAGCGATCCTTCAACGGATTAACCGCCGGTAACGGTCGCGGCCGCTGAGGGGAAATCTGCCGAGGAAGATGGGTGTAAAGTCGCAGTTTGCACACTGAAGTTGGGGGACATTTTCCTGGTGGAAGTGAAAGAGAAGCGGGAACCTGAATCTTGGCGGTAAGAAGTTTTTCCTGTGTGGTTTATGCTCGTAAATCTCTGTGAGGAAACTCGACTGAATGTGTCGAGAGACACTCGTGTTTGAACTTTCCCACTCACCTCCAAAGCCCCTAAAGTCTTATTTTCACCGTGTTGAATGTTTGTTGAGCATCTCAGAAGGTTATGGACACTCAATAGAGCTTATTTCGTGTTGTTTTTGTCCGAATACACGCTGAGAGAAGCCGCAAGATGCAGCACATGCTTCTGAGGCGGGGAGGGGTGGGGGAGGGGCCGATTCACAATAGTTAGGCTACTAACTAGTCGATAGTTAGTACTTCGGATATGTTATGAGTGCTACTGCAGTGAGATTTGTTTTTAATCGAACAGTTTATTGAACCGGGTGCATGTGTGTGTGTGTGTGTGTGAGTTTCCGAGGGAACACATGGCACCAGGATTCACTATGGGAAGAAGACGACAAGCCGGCTTTAGAGGGTTAAACTGTATGTTATTATTTTACAGTAAAATTATTTAACAGTGTGTATTGCTGTAACGTTACCTCAGGATTGGTACAGTATTCAGGGTTCAGCTGGAAGTCTCCATCACTTGTTGATTTTAACAGTGATTTTGCAGCTTGAATCACACTGATCCATGAGAGAAACTGTAAGGTTATGCTTTTAATTAAAGGCTTTTTCATTTGTGATGAGACATTATTTGTCCAGGTCTGATCGCAATGAAAACGTGTTTTCGCCACAAAAAATTACTTTTTATCTCACAATTCTGACTTTTTTGCCCACAAACTTGTGAGTTATAAAGTCAAGATTAAGATATAAAGTTAGAATTATGAGTTACAAAGTCAGAATTGTAAACTCAATTTTAAGTCATAGTCAGAATTGAAATATGCTCAAAATGTGAAATTTAAAGTCAGAGTATATATATGTGTGTGTGTATAATAAGCTCAAAATTGTGATATAATGTTAGAATTAAAAAATAAATTTACAATTATGAGTTACAAAGTCAGAATTGTGAGAGAGAAACTCAACATTTTAGGTTATAAAGTCAGAATTGATATCCAAGCTCAAAATTGTGAGTCAGAATTGTGAGAAACACACTTAAAATTGTTAGATAATGTCAGAATTGAGATATAAGCTGGATATTGTGAGTTATGAAGCCAGAATTGTGAGATATAAAGTCAGAATTGATATATAAGCTCACAATTGTGAGTTATAAAGCCAGAATTGTGAGATATAAACTCAGCATTTTTAGTTATAAAGGCAGAATTGATATCCAAGCTTAAAAATTGTGAGAAATACACTTAAAATTGTGAGATATTAAGTCAGAATTGTGAGACATAAAGTCAGTATTGAGATATAAACTCAAAAATTGACTTATAAAGTCAGAATTATTTTACAGTATATTTACAGTTCTTTTTAAGTCCAAAAAAGTGCTCCACACAACTTCAGGGGTTAATAAAGGCCTTCTGAAGCCAAGACAAATATTTATAACTTTATAAACTATAATCACGGGCGTCCGGTAACGTGCGCACAAAAAAACAATAAAATTGTAAAACTACATATGACATGCATTACAAACATATTGGTAAGAAAAAATATTGGTAAGCCTCAGTATTCGTCCACCTTTTTTTTTAATTATTATTTTGGCCACTGAGCTGATTGCAATGCATTATGGGATTGTGTTCTCTGCACCTATGAAATGCAGTATGGAGAGAAAGACGCAGTATTGTAAGATATATTGGGTTCCCGCGCCTCATCATCCACTCCCACAGTTTGTCTCGCTGTTATAAATAGCCATAGAGTTGTAAATCATTACATGTTGACGAAGTTAATAGGATTGAAGTGAGAGAGTTGTGGTCTTGGGATTTTCTCCAGGATTTGAGCAAAGCCAAATCCGTCTGAAAGGATGAAGCCAGTGTCTGTAAAAATGCTTACAATAACCCAGATGGTTTGCATGTTTTGTGGCTTTTAACCCATTTATTATAATGAATATTCGTGATATTTGTGATGATTTTACTGGGCATATAAACTTCTACATGCAGTTTTCCAGATGAGCTACTGGTACATGCAGGAGGTCAGACTATAAGAGACATAATTCATAATGCTTACTGATGCTGAGACACAGTCGAAGAGTAGATACAGTAAACGTCTGGGGTTAGTAAGACTTGTTCATCATTAAATTGATGAAAAATGTCAGTAAATGTGACAAAACATGGCCCAACATTAAGCATGTTCATGTGTAAATCGGTCAATCACTAAAAAATGTTTGTGTGTGTGTGTGTGTGTGTTGTAAATATGATTTATTCTTGAATTAGTGTTGCCAAAAATATCTATTTCGATATGTATCGATACTGGAATATCTGAAGCGATACGATTCTGAGTTTTTACAGTATGGATACCAGCTGCGCTCTCCTCTCCGACCGAAAGCGAGTTTGACACACACCGGCATTCTCACTCAGCCCGGCTAACCTCTGAGCACGGCGAGCGCGGGTTCTGCTGGACTTTTTCCTCATGACAGTGTGTTATGCTGCGTTCACACCGCATGTGAATGACGCGCTATTCGCGCGAAGTTGGACGCGTAAACAATTTGAATCCATTCGCTTCATTCGCGTGTGACATTCACTACACCAGCCTTTCTCAAACTTTTTTCAGTCAGGGCACCTTTCAAAAGTGCATAAAATTTCAAGGCACCCCAGTTTAAAATATATTTTAAAAACACTGCATAACCCAAATTTAAATATCCTGTTTATTTAGACCGGACAGTAATGAACAGAGCATAATACTCCATTTCAAAGGAAAAACTGTCCGGTTCTTGTGGGGCTTTTCTTTTTAAAAAACGATCCATGCTGCTGTTTCTTGTTTCTTGCTCTTTGTGAAATCAAATGTATTTTCGCGATTAAATTATAAAACAATGTAGCCAACTGCACAGTCACGCGACCCCTGTGGGGACGTCATGACAGTTACTGATGTGAGATGGATTTTTATGGTTAATTAGGGGCCAAGCACCGAAGGTGAAGGCTCTATTGAAATCGTATGATTTCTTCTTATTGTTATTATTCCGCCATGGAAGTCTATGGCAGCCCATAGAACCGTTTGCGGGAAAGTTATGAAATTTGGTACACTGGTAGAAGTCTTTACTAATAGTAACCACACCTAATTTGGAGTCTCTAAACCATTCCCTCTAGCGCCACCAACTGTTCAAAGTTTCACTCATGTTTATGCTTATAACTTTTGAACCATAAGGGATGGAAACAAAATTCTTTTTTCCTCTGATTCCTTGGCTAAAGCCGATTCGAATGCATCCTATGACGTCATTTTCCGTTATGCAAATTTCCCCGCCATTTTTAATTAGCTGAAAACCAACTTTTTCGAACTAGTCCTAGGCCGTTTGTCCGATTTACACGAAAATTGATCCAGATCATCCTCAGACCATGGTGACAAAAAGTTATGGAATTCAAGTTGATTCGTCAAATTGTTTTTGATTAACGTGCGAACTAATTTTACGTAGCGCTTGCGAAAACACACTAAAGGCTATATCTCCGCAACGCTTTGTCGTATTCAAACCAAACTTGGTAAGTGTCATCACAAGCGTGACCTGAGACAACATGCAGCGTTTCGGCGCAGCGCCACCTACTGGTCAGGAGATAGCAAAAATGGCTATTTTGGCTTATAACTTCTGAACCCTTTATCCAAAAATCATAAGGTCTCATTAGATTCAGGGAGTCATGTCGAGTCGAATGATATCAGATTTTACCATGTCGGCCATTTTGGGCGTCGGCCATTTTGAATTATGTGCTAAAATTCTGTATTTTACGAATGCATGAACGGATCGTTACGAAACTTGGTATGGGTCATCACGACGATGCCCTGAAGTAGCCTGAGAAGTTTCAAAACAGCGCCACCTAGTGGAGAATTTTTTTTTTCAAACGCTTATAACTTTGGGTGTGGTTGAGATATTTCGATGGGAGTAACTTTTTTGTACTCCTGAATCCTTGTTGAGTCCAACGATACCAAATTTGCCAGGTTTCGATGTACGATTGGGGCAGCGTGGTAATTAAGTGCTTATAAAACATTCGCTGATATCTTGGAAACCGCTAGTCCCATCGAGACGAAACCAGCGTCAGAAAATCGGAAACATAGGTCGATAGCGAGACACCAATGCCCAAATCTCAAAATATTGATAGTAAGGGGTAGTAAAATCCAATCAAAGTCACGTGTCAGTCATTTTGTATGTGTTTTTTCACATAAATGTCTATAACTCCGAAACAAAATGAGATATTTCCACCAAAATTGACACACACTTCTATGGGCTCACTCCGAGGACACACAAAAAAATTGGTATGATTGTGCCACTTGGTGGCGCTATAGTTAAACAAAACGTGTAATTTTTTTTTTGCTTAAAAATTGTCTCCAATTGTCTATACTTATTTTTGCAGTTGGTCTGCTGCTGGCTTCCTTGTTTGCTTTTCTTGCGCTTGGCCCCTATAATGGCTGCTAGCAGCTATATTTTTATATATATATTTATCTAAAATTAATTTACAATTTTATTAATCCGCTCATATGTTTAACCCTTTCACACACAAATGTAAAACTTTCTGGCTGACCCCCCAGCGTGAGTTTTTCAAAGCGACCGTTATTAATGTGTCACTTTATGGTTTCCATGGTGACGCGTCATTGCTTGTCACGGGACACACCGCAGCAACAACAGAGCTGAATGAATGATGATCTGCTTTTATGTCATTTTTCCTTTTTTATTCAAAATATTCACAAATTTGTTAGATATGGCATGAAATAACTGATATTCCGATTGTCAAATATATACAAGTGGAAGTGTTTTGTTGTTTAAACATCTTAACGATCGCGTTAGTTGAGCTGTATGCACGATGGGCGCCGCCATCACCGCCGCAGGCGCAGTTCAGAAAATCGGATCTGTTGGATTTACAAGACGTGAATTCATCCACTTCTCCCAAAATACATAAAAGTAAGTGGCAGGTGAACTGCGAGAAGAATAGAGTAAACTTTAAAGTTACTGACACAATGTGTATCTGATATGAATAAAACTAATTATAATGGAAAGGATTATTATTGCCTCTTCATTTTTCATCATTGTGTGTTTTACAAACTCTAAATGTATTGTTTTTTAGTACGTATATGTATGAAACCCAAAATAAACATTATGTGGCTGAAAACACTGAAAAGTTGTGATATATGACAGCTCTGAGCGCGCCTGTCTCTGGCTCAGTGCAAGCCATCGCGAAAGCACATTTGAATGAACGTGATGCACTGACCGTTCTAATCACGTGTGTGAATGTGATCGTACGTGCGAAAGGGATACAAAGAAGAAGAATGTATTTATATAAATTCAAATATATTTTATATATGAAATTTCAGATTTTTTTGTTTTTTTAGCCTACGTAATTTTTTGGCGGCATCCCTGACACAGTCAGGGGGCACCCCAGTGTGCCGCGGCACCCACTTTGAGAAAGGCTGCACTACACAACAGACGCGAATTCGCGTCATGGCAGTCGGCAGAAGGACTATCCGAGTTAAGGCCGCTCTCACCTGGGTTGATGAGCGCTGAGCTCCGGTGATCGCCTGGGTCTCATACCTCCGAAAACACCTGATCAAATTTTCAAATAGGAGCTCTCTTAATAAATAAACTACATATTTGAGCTCTAAACAACTACATTCTCGCCTGAAAAACTATTAAATCTACATTTTGTGACACAATACAGTAGTTTTTTTTAATTGCTCTGGCCTCGGGGTTTCCCATCCGTCACTTCACCACGTGACAGCAGTAAGCAGGCTCCTCATTGGTTAACGTTAGGGATGCACGATATTGGATTTTTGCCGATATGCCGATATTTTTCAGCTCATTTTGGCCGATGCCGATATATGTTTATTTTTTCCCTTTGTTTGGAAACAACACCATTTTGAGCAAAAACTATTTTTTTTCATTCTGGTTTCAGATTTCTGAGGTCTCCTTAATAAAAGGATTCTTGTTGAAGATAAATAAATTTTAATAAAGTTCTTTTTATGATAAGAGTATATTAAAAGCTCTGAAAATAACAATAATAAAGTCAGTAATTTTTCACCCCAGATGCAGCTGTAACCTTAAACCTAAATATTGTATTTTTGGATTTAACGTTTGTGCACATGAAGTGGGGGTGGCATGACATCCATTGATGCTGTCTTTTAATTCTACAATTATTGTAGAGCTCCTTGGATTATTTTTCATCATCCATTTCATAAAATTTTATTACAGATTAATACACTGTATAAAAGTATTTAATTTACAAGTGTCATGCTTGTGATTTATGACATCATTACTGATTTGTTTATTCTGAACACTTTTCATTGTATTAGTGTAACAACAGCGCCCCCACTACGTGTATAAATATATAGCGGTCTAACGGGAGGGCACTAGGACCTGGAGGAGCTTCTGCTGCTGTGGAGGCTGCCGCACGCGCTAGAGAGTGGAGAGACGCGATTGGGCTTGTTTTGGGCTAGTTTTGTTGTGAAAACGTGGCAAATCTGCTGCTGACGGTCACGTCCTTCTGTACGTGCATTCAGAAATTCAAGGCAGCATTTAAAAACAGTCAATATAAATCACTGTACATGCAATGTATTTTCTTGTTTTCACTTGAAGAATGACTGCAGTGCTGACATGGTCTTATCGCTGTAGCACTCCTCGCACACGTGAGTTATTGCAGGCGCATATCAACACGTTATCATATCGGCAAGGCATATCGGCATAATGTTTTCATATCGACCGATGCCGATTTCTATATTTTAAGCGTTTATCGGCCGATTCCGATGTCGTGCCGATAATATCGTGCATCCCTAGTTAACGTGGCGCGAATATCCGCCAAAGTTCAGATTTTTCAACTTGAGCGATTCGCGCGTTCAAAACGCTCAATTCGCGTGATCATTGCCACTTCATTCGCGCCGCAGAATGCCTTTTCGCGTCTCTGCATTGACTTAACATGTAAACCACTCACGCGAACTGCGTCATTCGCGTGCGGTGTGAACACAGCATTAGTGTTAGTGTGTGATTTGTCTGAATTTCGCGCGGGATTGCACATAAATTAATTCTACTAATCCCCGCAGATTTCATGCTCACATCTGAAGCGCACACACACATAGCCTACCGTAATAAAGCCGCCTCTGACATGATACAAGTGCAAACATTTGCTTCTTTTTCCAGCTTATTATTGGTCAAATACACTCAAAGAACTATCAGTGCACATCTGGAAGAGTATTAACGTAAACACAGTCGCAAACAGTTCAGGAAGAACGAGTAACAGGAACAGTGTGGATCCATGCGTCTGTTAGTCTTAAAGGGACCGCAGTCATTTGCTATTCAAACTACAAAAAGACAAACGATCAACTGCTCTCGATTGATCAACTTGTGTAACTTTAATAGTTTCATCTGTACGCTACTGAATTTTTTACAAAGAACATTATCCGATGTTGTTTTAAATGTAATTACTATGCATTTTTTAATTCAGTTTCTTATCCGAATGTTAGACCTACCTGAAAAAATAAAGCAGTCTATTTAATTTGTATCTTCTATTCTATTGCATTTATTTGTGCTATTGTTTGTAATCTGTTTATTTGTTCTTATTTTATTACTGTTTACTCGTCTTTTTAAATTCAATTTACCATTCGAAATCAAGCTTTCTTGTGCTGTGTGTAAGCTATTGCAACACAATTAGATAATTTTAATAGTAATTAATCAATTGATCAATAATTGTTCAAATCAAAACGATGCCCAACCCTAAGGAGCATGCTGGCCACATGAATTTTTAGTAAAAAATAACAATGAATAATAACAAGTTCTGTTGTCATATTCATCTATCTTTTTTTTTTTTTTACTGTGGTATCGATTTAGTATCGATATTTTAGTCTGGTATCGTATCGAAGTCATCATTTTGGTATCGTGACAACACTATTCTGAATCAATATTCTCACCAGTGTTTAATCAGCTTTGACATCTTTAAATCTGCATATCTGTGATATTTTTACCTTTTATAAAGGACGTTTTCCCCCCTAATCTTGTTAAACATATTTTGCTTTCCAAAATATTAATTTGACTCATAACGTGAAACTGATTCATTCTTTTGTTATGAATCATTTGTTCTTATGCTTTCCAAAAATATAGAGAAAATAGTCATGTGCAATTTATGATATATGATACACATGATCTCCATGGCGACGTTGTTTCTGATGTTATTAAAGCCATCATATATTTTACATCTGTTTATACACCGATCAGGCGTAACATTATGACCTAATATTGTGTTGGTCCCCCTGGCCCGTCTCTGATGGACTCCTCTAGACCCCTGAAGGTTTGCTTTGGTGTCTGGCACCAAGATGTTAGCAGCAGATCCTTTAAGTCCTGCAAATTGCGAGGTGGGGCCTCCATGGATAGGAATTGTTTGTTCAGCTCATCCCACAGATGCTCGATTGGATTGAGATCTGGGGAATCTGGAGGCCGAGTCAAACGTGTCAAAGTAACATCCACATGGATGGAGGACCCAAGGTTTCCCAGCAGAACATTGGCCAAAGCATCACACTGCCTCCGCCGGCTCGCCTTCTTCCCATAGTGCATCCTGGGGCCATGTGTTCCCCAGGTAAGCCACACACACACACACACCCGGCCATCCACGTGATGTAGAAGAACACGTGATTCCTCAGACCAGGCCACCTTCTTCCATCGCTCCGTGGTCCAGTTCTGATGCTCACGTGCCACTGTTGGTGCTTTCGGCGGGGTCAGAGGTCACCCTGCCGCCCCATACGCCTCAAACTGAGCTGCTCTGTGTATTCTGACAGCTTTCTATCAGAACCAGCATTAACTTCTGGAGCAGTTTGAGCTCCAGTAGCTCGTCTGTTTGATCGGACCCCACGGGCCAGCCTTCGCTCCCCACGGTCATCAATGAGCCTTGGCCGCCCATGACCCTGTGGCCGGTTCTCCACTGGTCCTTCCTTGGAGCACTTTTGATAGATACTGACCACTGCAGACCGGGAACAGCCCACAAGAGCTGCAGTTTTGGAGATGCTCTGACCCAGTCGTCTAGCCGTCACAATCTGGCCAAACTCGCTCAAATCCTCACGCTTGCCCATTTCTCCTGCTTCACACACATCAACTCTGAGGACTAAATGTTCACTTGCTGCCTAATATATCCCACCCACTAACAGGAGCAGTGATGAAGAGATCATTAGTGTTTTTAACAATGTTATGCGTGATCGGTGTACAACACACACACTATCTCGGCACACTCGTTGCTGATTATTCGTTCATGGCTTAATGTTTCTTCTGGTCTCCACGTCAGCTGTGTTTGATCGGATATCTGTGGTTTATAAAGGATAATTCTGCGGCGAACGCCTTCAGAAGGCACCTTGTTGAAGTCTTGGCGGCCTGTCAGCGAGCGGGTGCTTTAGATCCTCCGCTGACCGCAGGGAATGACCGAAGCCGCGCAGGAGAAAATGGCTGCTCCGGTCCTGTCAGCAGTGACCAGCCAGGAGAAAATGAGGCGCTCTCGCATCGGTCCTGTTTCACACATTAATCCACTGGATCAGGGCTCCTGACCGATATCCTTACTTTATACCCAGATTGTGATCATTAAACAGGGATGTTGTTAATAATGTCTTGCTGATGTTAACCCTTTCATTACTTCTGTGTTCGTCATCACTTGTTTTTATTCTATGGTTGCAGGCTTTGTGGTGAGTTTGTATTGAGTATTCTCCATTTATTGTCTATAATTTGTGTGTGTTGGGGTGTGTGTGTGTTGGGGTGTGTGTGCATGTGTGTGAAAGAGAGAGACAGTGGCCCTCATTTATCAAAAGTGCATACACCAAATTTCCAGCGTACACCCAAACCCACGGTGACTTTGAGATTTATCAGTATGGACGTTGGCGTACGGCACGCTCAAATCCTACGCCAGCTCAGGAGGCGGTGTACTCACACACACTCACACACACACTCCAATCTTACGCCAGCTCAGGAGGCGGTGTACTCACACACACACACACACACACACACACTCACACACTCCAATCTTATGCCAGCTCAGGAGGCGGTGTACGCACGTTTGAAAAACGTGAAAACAATTCCTAACACCACAAAACGCACTGACAAATATACGCTATATCATGACCCACTGTAAAAACAACAACAACAGCATGGTAATTATAAACTTCAGTGTTTATTTTTGTGCAGCATGGACTTCAATGTTTAATTTGTGTGATACCAAGCATTTGATTTGTATGATATTGATACTAATGACGATCGTTTTCAGCCGCCGCATTTATCAAGGGCAGGTGTTGCGTACACCTGGATTGCAGAGGTGCGCACAGCTTCATAAATCAGGCGGAGAGAGGAGTGGAAGCATAATCTAACGCCAACATATACACCTGTTTCTACGCAAGATTGATAAGTGTGTGTGTGTGTGTGTGAGTGAGAGAGATGGTGAGTGAGTGAGTGTGCTAGAGAGTGAGTGTGTGTTTGAGAGAGACAGTGTGAGAGAGTGTGTGTGTGAGAGAGAGACGGCGAGTGAGTGAGTGTGTGTGCCAGAAAGTGAGTGTGAGAGAGAGAGAGTGTGAGTGTGTGAGTGTTTGAGTGAGTGAGAGACGGTGAGTGAGTGAGTGTGTGTGTGTGTGTGTGTGTGTGAGAGACGGCGAGTGAGTGAGTGTGTGTGTGTGAGACGGCGAGTGAGTGAGTGTGTGTGTGTGTGAGTGAGAGAGATGGTGAGTGAGTGAGTGTGCTAGAGAGTGAGTGTGTGTTTGAGAGAGACAGTGTGAGAGAGTGTTAGTGTGTGTGTGAGAGAGAGACGGCGAGTGAGTGAGTGTGTGTGTGTGCCAGAAAGTGAGTGAGAGTGTGTGTGTGTGTGAGTGTTTGAGTGAGTGAGTGAGTGTGAGACGGCGAGTGAGTGAGTGTGTGTGAAAAACGGCGAGTGAGTGTGTGTGTGTGTGTGTGTGAGAGACGGCGTGTGTGTGTGTGTGTGTGTGTGTGTGTGTGTGTGTGTGTGTGTGTGTGTGTGTGTGTGTGTGAGAGAGAGAGAGAGAGACGGCGAGTGAGTGAGTGAGTGTGTGTGTGTGAGAGACGGTGAGTGAGTGTGAGAGACGGCGAGTGAGTGAGTGAGTGAGTGTGTGTGTGTGTGTGTGAGTGAGAGAGACTGAGAGTGAGTGTGAGAGACGACGAGTGAGTGTGTGTGTGTGAGAGACGGCGAGTGTGTGTGTGTGTGTGTGTGTGAGAGAGAGAGAGAGAGAGAGACGGCGAGTGAGTGAGTGTGTGTGTGTTAGAGACGGTGAGTGTGAGAGACGGCGAGCGAGTGAGTGTGTGTGTGTGTGTGTGTGTGTGTGTGAGTGAGAGAGACTGAGAGTGAGTGTGAGAGACGACGAGTGAGTGTGTGTGTGTGACAGAGAGACACGGTGAGTGTGTGTGACAGAGAGAGACACGGCGAGTGAGTGTGAGCTAGCTTGGGAGTGTGTGTGTGTGTGCTAGAGAAAGTGTGTGAGAGAGAGAGACTGTGTGTGCGTGTGTGTAAGAGAGAGAGAGACAGCGAGTGAGTGTGTGTGTGTGTGTGTGTGTGAGAGAGAGTCTGAGTCTGAGAACCGGACAGAGCACGCATTTACGGACGAACTGTCAGTCACGGTGTGTGTGCACTGGTGCGTTTTCAGTTAATGAAGCTTAACATTCATAGGAATTAATTGAAACTACTCGCTTTGCTCCGCTCCGTTATTAATGCCCGAGCGGCCGTGTGCATGTTACTCTCGGTTAGACAGAATTAGTGATTTAAAGCCCAGTCAGTGATACCGGTGTTGACCCACGTCGATTAACCAGTGGGAAAATGTCCTAATCACCAATGGTTATGGTCCCTTTAAATTTTCAGTTCAGTTGTATTTGTTAAACTAAAAGAAAATTACATATTGCATTTAGCAGAAATAAAATAAGATTTTTTCATATGGTTTCAGACCTCCAGTTTGCTGCTAATACATGTGGGTTTGAGAACGGACTGAGTGTAATATGTTGTGTCTCCTGTAGGGGGCGCTCGTGAGCTCCAGCTCATCCTCGGAGGTGAGCTAAGATGAGCATTACCAGTGATGAAGTCAACTTCCTGGTCTACAGATATCTGCAGGAGTCAGGTAAACACCGTCTGTCTGTGGGTGAGACTTGAAGAGTACTAATAAAAAGAGTGTAAAACAGCCTTTGAGATTAGCTATATATACACCGATCACGCATAACATTGTGAATAACACTGATGATCTCTTCATCACGGCTCCTGTTAGTGGGTGGGATATATTAGGCAGCAAGTGAACATTTAGTCCTCAGAGTTGATGTGTGTGAAGTAGGGATGTCAACGATTAATCGATGATCGATTAATTGTCGATAAGACATTTGATCGATAAGACTTATCGATCATCGATTAACCGAGTTAGCTGACTTTTACTGATAGTAATTTTGAGCTAATTTAAGCAAAGAGAGCTTCAGCACGTCCTCGTCCTCGTCCTCGTGACGGTTATCAGGTTAAGCAGGGTCATGCGCGTGCGTGCGGCTCAACCGCGAAACGGAAGGGAAAATGAAGCGAGCGTGCCCGAGTTCTGTTTGGGACCATTTTACAGCTGGAGTTACACACCTTCATCATGACTGCAAGTTTGCATGTGCATTCGCAGCCTTTTGTTTTGTGCAAATGTACCGTATTTTCCGGACTATAAGTCGCTCCGGAGTATAAGTCGCATCAGTCAAAAAATGCGTCATGACGCGGAAAAAAACATATATAAGTTGCACTGGACTATAAGTCGCATTAGGGCAGAGCTGGAGCCGCGCGCATGCGAGCACCTGCTCGCGTGCACTCGCTCGTGCCCGCTTCACTGCATAACCCGAGCAGAAGAAAGAAAGTTTGAAGTGAGTGAGAAACTTGTAAGGGACTGGCGAAAAGCAGAGGTTACTTTAATTGTGATGAAGAAGAAAAAGAAATCTACTTGCGGACTGTAAGCAAGATGGCCAGAGCTGAAGGAACGAGTCCACAGACGCTTGAACTCTCTGCCGGGAGAGGCTCTGCCGCGCGAGACAAACGCTGTGAGAATCGTTCTTCGCTGCATGTTTTACTACATGCTGTTTGTATTTTGCAGAATAAGATTTTCTTTATGTGGGCATTTTGTTTGTGTTCAGTCTTTCTAAGTTGTTGTCTATAAGTAAATATTAGGCTACAGGAGCAGCATAGAGCGCATTCTCGCGGCTATATGTTTATTCTTGTCAGTCAGTATGAATTAAATTTGATATATAAGTCGCACCTGACTATAAGTCGCAGCACCAGCCAAACTATGAAAAAAAGTGCGACTTATAGTCCGGAAAATACGGTAAGTTGTAATATTGTGTTTATTTTGTGCAGGCCTATCTATAGCTGATTTATCTCATAAGGATGCATTTAGTTAATAATTAACGTTAGAGGCGAGCGGTAGTAAAAGCGTGGCGGTGATCAGCTTCAGCTCCAACAGCAGTGCACATCTAATAATGACTATGATTGGGACTGTCATATTACACAGCATTAATGAGAACACTACTGTAATAAAACATTGTGATTGTTAAGTATTTGGGTTTATTTGCCGTGTGTTTCATTGCGTTGATCCAGGAGGAGCGCGTGCACAACATGAGTCGCGCATTCTGACTCGCGCATGTAACTTAGTTCAAGTTCACTTGTGCATTCGCATCAGATTGTGCTGAAGTAATTTGTAATATCACATTTATTTTGTAACGTTATATGTGATCAATCATATAGGATGCGTTTCTTTTAGTGAGATAAAACGCGCTAGCAAATGGCTTCAGTGTAACGCATGACTACTGGTTTTCATTCAGTGCTTCGGCTTTAGCGCATACAGAGCAATGCATAATAACAATGATTGGGACGGTCATATTATATAGCAGAAATGAGAACACTATTTTAATAAATGGTTGTAAAGTCATTGGGTTTAGGTGCCGTGTTCAGAGCGTTCTTCCAGGAAGAGCGCATCTCCCGTTCTGAATATGAATAAAGCAACTCAATTCAAGTTCACTTGTGCATTCGCATCATTTTGTGTAGATATATAATTATAATATTTTGTTAACTTTATTTAAATCTGATTAATCTCATATAGGAAGCTTTTTGTTGAGTTAAATAACGCGCTAGCAAAGAGCTTCAGTGTAACTTCAGTGTTGATTCAGCGCATCCGCTTCAGCTCGCGCCCTTCAAACAGCAACGCACGACTAATAATAACGATGATTGGGACCGTCACATTACATAACATTAATGAAAACAATATTTTAAAAATCGTTTTGAATTAATTGGGTTTAGGTGACGTTTCAGCATGTTGTTCTTGGAAGTGCGTCCACACATTCTGAATAACAGATCTGAGGCGGCGTTGGTGTTGTATTAGCTACAGGTTATATTTGGTTATTAAATAAGTCATTTAATTAAATTATAAATAACATCGCCTAGTTTTACAATCCCATAGCCCTTTGTTTAGATAAAAAAATCCTTCTCACTAATTTGGTGAACATGGCGTTTTGAGCAGCATTGCACATCCTGTCATGCTGTCGGCTATAAGCCACTGCTGTAGACGCATATTTCAGTATTATGGTTAACGATTAATCAATTAATTGTTCGTTAATTTAAACGATGATCGATCATGGGAATTTGAAATTTGACATCCCTAGTGTGAAGCAGGAGAAATGGGCAAGCGTAAGGATTTGAGCGAGTTTGGCCAGATTGTGACGGCTAGACGACTGGGTCAGAGCATCTCCAAAACTGCAGCTCTTGTGGGCTGTTCCCGGTCTGCAGTGGTCAGTATCTATCAAAAGTGCTCCAAGGAAGGACCAGTGGAGAACCGGCCACAGGGTCATGGGCGGCCAACAGGGCAGGACTTAGGGTGGTGGGGGCCCCTGGGCTTGAGTCACTTCCGGGCCCTACCTTCTATACATTACTTTAGATAGAACAAAATGATACACAAGCTATGTATTAGAGCAACACAATTCTGGATAAACTGAGAATAAAATTAGAGATCACGATTCTGAACAAACAACTAAAAACAAAATAACAATGTATGCTAATTGCTGAAGTCTATAAAAAAAATAAAAAAATAAATGTATCTTATTTATAAAAAAAAAAAAAAACTCAGGTTTGAATGAATGATTCAATTCCAATTCCTCAATCAAATACAACTGTTTCATAGATTAATCACCATCTTTGAACGAATCTCCTGAATGAACTATTCAATGACAAATGTTTTTTAAAAGTAATTTGTCGCCATCTGGTGGCTTAACAATATAATCGATCCAATCGTTATTTGAAGTGGAAAGCTAATTTCAAACGGTGACTGGTAAAGTATATAGTGTTACATGTCAAAAAAAAAAACCTGATAATTTATTTATATGACCACCGATTGAAGCTTTTCGTATTATTTTGAAGGCAAGATCACTAAAGAAAAATTTGATAATAAGTGTATGTTGATGTAGCCTACCTAGTTTCGCACTGCCCGCTCCAGGCAAGGCTCGAACTCGAGTCTTTTCGCACAGGAGACACACTGCAAGCGTGCCGTGAGCGTCTCGGCTGCGTGGCGTGTCCGTTTTTATTTCGGCTCCCACCGGTTACAGCCGAGCCGCGCGGAAAACGCGTGCATGCTTCAAATAGAACAGACGCCTATTTTTCACGCGACATGCGAGCGTGTTGGAAGCGTTTCCAGGCAAAATAGAATAGGAAAGATGTTTATATGCCATTTTGACACGAATACATATTAAAAAATGACATTTTCATGTGTGAAAGTCTAGGTTAACATAAATGCAGGCCTAATTATAATAATAAAAACAACATAATTATCGATTTTGAAATATTAAACCTGTCAATACAGATGAATATGCCGTCAATACCATAGATATGTATGGTCAATAGGCGACGTTGTCTTTGCTGTATCAAAGGCAATATATTTATATTTAACATGAAGTATAGGGCTTCCCTTAGGGAGCCGACCCGCGGCTGACACGCAACAGAAACGCCATGCTCACACCACGCTTGCACACTAGACGAGGAAAGCATCTCTTGAAATGACAGGAGTTTACCTGCACAGTTCTCGTTAGCTTGGCTCATAGACCGTAAAAAAAAACCTCGCCTCCATTACACTAGCAAATATGTTTCAGACCCAGCCGCTATTAAAACAATCTGCCAGATTTGGGAGATGCGGGCGCGGGCCAGATATGATCGCTGGCGGGCCACTTTTGGCTGCCAGTTTTCCACAAACTTTAAAATAAAAATGAAATGACTGACATATTATTGGAAAAACCAAACGTAAAATGACGGGGCCCCGTATTGGGCGGGGCCTATGGGCTTGAGCCCAGTCAAGCCCAATGGTAAGTCCGGCCTTGGCGGCCAAGGCTCATTGATGACCGTGGGGAGCGAAGGCTGGCCCGTGGGGTCCGATCAAACAGACGAGCTACTGGAGCTCAAACTGCTCCAGAAGTTAATGCTGGTTCTGATAGAAAGCTGTCAGAATACACAGAGCAGCTCAGTTTGAGGCATATGGGGCGGCAGGGTGACCTCTGACCCCTGACCCCGCCGAAAGCACCAACAGTGGCACGTGAGCATCAGAACTGGACCACGGAGCGATGGAAGAAGGTGGCCTGGTCTGAGGAATCACGTGTTCTTTTACATCACGTGGATGGCCGGGTGTGTGTGTGTGTGTGTGGCTTACCTGGGGAACACATGGCCCCAGGATGCACTATGGGAAGAAGGCGAGCCGGCGGAGGCAGTGTGATGCTTTGGCCAATGTTCTGCTGGGAAACCTTGGGTCCTCCATCCATGTGGATGTTACTCTGACACGCTCCACCTACCTAAGCATTGCTGAGACCATGTTCAGCCTTTAGCCCCGTTTCCACCACAGGAACTTTACCCAGGAACTAGGAACTTTGGGTGGTACTCGGTGTGTTTAGACCGCAGGAACCAGGGTCTAAATGAAGTTCCGGGTAAATATTTCCCCCTCCAAACGGCCCTGCTCGCGAGGTAGTACTTTTTCAAAGTTCAGGAACTTTCGAGGGCGGGACGTGGGCGCTGAACATGCTGATTGGTTGAGCTCACGCAGCATTTTATATCAACCAGCATTTTTAAAAGTCTTTTGCGAGGTTCGGTCTGCGTTCAGTAAATATCAGTCTTGCTCTCTGTCTGGTGGCGCGCGGTCGTCTCAGCCATCTCACGTGCAATGTCCGTAATAGCTGATAATAATATACACTGTCATTTTAAATCTAGCTTTACAAGCTTTCTGAATATGCTGCATGCTGCTGAATCTGCATATTAGTGCTCTTTTCTGTCGTTGTTAATTACCTCTTGTCTTTAGTAAACCTATACATAACCAGCAAAAGCAGCACAGCTTGAATCTCTTCCATACTCGTTATTAATTTTTTTTCACCATGTAAACGACCTGACCGATTACTTTTTAGTGTGTGTCCTTACATGACGTGACGGCGCGCGCCGCGCTCATGTTGACAAGAGAGGAAAGTACATTTTTCTGAGGGGTAAACTTTTTATTTCGTGAGTTATGAAGATAATGTTGGAGTAATGACACAGCGTATATTGCCTCGGGCAGTTTTTACTTTAACTGCGCCTGACAGAAGAATTTTTTTTCTGAGATGATTATTACACTTTACAACAAATAGCTATAAATAATACTGTATTAGTCCTGGTGGCCGTTAAGAGTTGCTATGGCTACAGTAAACACACTCCAGCTGCTGGAGAAAACAGCGGCGACATTTTTGGTGCGGCAGACAAACTGCATGTGACAAAATGATTGCGATTGAAAGTCATCACATGTAAACACCAGATCGGTTTAGATAACGTCTCATGTAAACAGTTCACTAAATCTTTCAATCGGTACACTTAAAAATTATTACTGTCCTTCACTGATTTGGAGGAGCAGTCGCGCGCAGTCCTACATCACCGGACTAATTTGCCTAATCTTCTCGGAACTTTATCGCGGTGGAAACGCAGACAGCTGCAGGTCTGGGGGGGAGAAAAGTTCCTGTAAAAAAGTTCCTGGTACAAATTGTTCCGGGTAATTTTGGTGGAAACGGGGCTTTTGATGGAAACGGTATTCTGGTGGCTGTGGCTCTTCCAGCAGGATAATGCTCCTGACACAAAGCACAAATGCTTCAGGAATGGTTTGAGGAGCACAACAACCAGTTTGAGGCGTCGACTCTGCCTCCAAATTCCCCAGATCTCAATCCAATCGGGATGTGCTGAACAAACAATTCCAGTCGATGGAGGCCCCACCTTGCAATTTACAGGACTTAAAGGATCTGCTGCTAACATCCGTTCCAGATACCACAGCACACCTTCAGGGGTTTAGTAGAATCCATTCCTCGACAGGTCAGCAAAATGGGGACCAACACAATATTAGGAAGTCATAATGTTATGCCTGATCTGTGTGTGTGTATATATATCTATAGGGGCTGTTAAGATCACAATTTTTTATTTTATATTCATTTGTAAATTTTTCTAAAAGCTTCATACGTTTATTATAACAACTTTAACCCCCACGACATCCGAAATAATTTAATATGCATAAAGACATTATAACAATAATAGTAATCCTAGTAATAAAGAAATAAATATTGACATTATTTTCATACAAAATATGGAAATAAACTTAACGATAATGTACACATTTACAATCGAAACAAATCCTTATAGGACAAATAAATAATCAACCTTATGTTTTGATAGAAAAGTTGCTAGTGTTATTTTAGTGAGGAGAAACGATTGGTGTGTGTGTGCTGCAGGTTTCTCTCACTCTGCGTTCACGTTTGGCATCGAGAGTCACATCAGTCAGTCAAACATCAACGGGACTCTGGTGCCCCCTGCTGCCCTCATCTCCGTCCTGCAGAAGGGACTGCAGTATGTGGAGGCCGAGATCAGCATCAATGAGGTGACAAATGCTCAGATTAATCGCATTACTTCCCAAGACTTTAAACACTTTGGTTTCTCTAGATCAGTGGTTTTTAGACTGGGGTCATCCAGAAGGGTATAATGGTTCTTCCTGAAGGGTCTAATGGGTCATCCAGAAGGGGTCCCTAGAAGTGTCTTATGGGATCTTCCAAAAGGGTCTAAGGGGTCATCCAGAAGGGGCCCTTAGAAGGGCCTAAGGGATCTTTCAGAAGGGTCTAAGCGGTCCTCCAGAAGGGTTTTAGCCAAGGGTTCCCCTTCAAAGGGTCTAAGGGTTCCCCAGAAAAGGGTCTTAGGGGTCCTCTAGAAAAGGGTCTAAGGGTTCCCCAGAGAAGGGTCTAAGGGTTCCCCAGAGAAGGGTCTAAGGGTTCCCCAGAGAAGGGTCTAAGGGTTCCCCAGAAAAGGGTCTAAGGGTTCCCCCAGAAGCGTCTAAGGGGTCCACCCTAAAGGGTCTAAGGGGTCCTACAGATGGTTCTAAGGGGTCCCCAGAAGGGTCTAAGGGGTTCCCCCAGAAGGGTCTAAGGGGTTCCCCCAGAAGGGTCTAAGGGGTCCTCCAGAAGGGTCTAAGGGGTCCTCCAGATGGTTCTAAGGGGTCCCCAGAAGGGTCTAAAGGGTCATCCAGACGGGTCTAAGGGGTCCCCAGAAAAGAAAAAGAAAAAATGGATAAAGCCAACCAATCATTGTTTCATTGATGTTTCTCTCCTTTCTTGAAGAATTTGTATATGTTTACTTTGTATCTTTTTGGTGAGTCTGGTGGGTTTATTGAAATGGAAAAACTTGTCAGAGGATCTTTTGCTGTAACTGTTTGATGTCAATGTTGTTGATGAATGTTTAAGGATGGCACAGTCTTCGACGGCCGGCCGATCGAGTGTCTGTCGCTAATTGATGCAGTGATGCCAGACGTGGTTCACACAAGAAAGCAGGCCATCAAAGACAAACTCTCCCAGCAACAGCAGTATCAGGCCGCCTGCTCCGCCAACTCACCCGCCGCTCAATCCCATGCCATGAAGAACGGAGAAACCCTGCTCAACGGAGAGGAGAACGGCACACATCCCCTCAGTGAGTGATGAACAGAGAAACATTTAGCACGAGGATGCGAATGCTTAGCCATTGCAGCTGATTAAATGGGTAGTGTGAATGCAATGTTGTTTATCTTTGATAAAGACTTTGACCAAATGCAGTGGAAACAAACCTCAGTAAATCAGACATGTCATGCATTTAAAGGGTTAGCAATCAATTGCATTCATTAATACTTTCGTTTTGACAAGTAGGAATTGCTGAAGTGCTGTTTGTAATTCGTCTCTGTCAGATAATCATGTGGAAGCCATGGAGGTGGACGGCGAGGTCCAGATTCCTGCCAGTAGAGCCACAGTGCTGCGGGGTCATGAGTCAGAGGTTTTCATCTGTGCCTGGAACCCCGTCACTGACCTCTTGGCCTCAGGGTGAGTCGATCTGAACGCTGACCTCAAGGGGGCAGAGGTGAAGGTTTCTGTGATGGTGTTATAAGTTGAATAAGTATTGAGGGGGTTGAGGGAGGAGAGGAGTTGAGGAGGTGAGAAGTTGAGAGGGGTTGGGGAGGAGTTGGGGTGAGAAGTTGGGAGGGGAGGGAGGGGAGGAGTTGAGGTGAGAAGTTGAGAGGGGTTGAGGGAGGGGAGGAGTTGAGGAGGTGAGAAGTTGAGAGGGGTTTATGAAGGAGAGGGGTTGAGGGAGGAGAGGGGTTGAGGGAGGAGAGGGGTTGAGGTAGGTGAGGGGTTGAGGTAGGTGAGGGGTTGAGGGAGGTGAGGGGTTGAGGGAGGTGAGGGGTTGAGGGAGGTGAGGGGTTGAGGGAGGTGAGGGGTTGAGGTAGATAAGGGGTTGAGGGAGGAGAGGGGTTGAGGTAGGAGAGGGGTTGAGGTAGGAGAGGGGTTGATGGAGGAGAGGGGTTGAGGGAGGAGAGGGGTTGAGGTAGGTGAGGGGTTGAGGGAGGTGAGGGGTTGAGGTAGGAGAGGGGTTGAGGTAGGAGAGGGGTTGAGGTAGGAGAGGGGTTGAGGTAGGAGAGGGGTTGAGGGAGGAGAGGGGTTGAGGTAGGTGAGGGGTTGAGGGAGGAGAGGGGTTGAGGGAGGAGAGGGGTTGAGGGAGGTGAGGGGTTGAGGGAGGGGAGGAGTTGAGGGAGGGGAGGGGTTGAAGGATGGGAGGAGTTGAGGAGGCGAGAAGTTGAGAGGGGTTGAGGGAGGGGAGGAGTTGAGGGAGCTGAGGGGTTGAGTGAGGAGAGGGGTTGAGGGAGGGGAGGAGTTGAGGAGGTGAGAAGTTGAGAGGGGTTGAGGGAGCTGAGGGGTTGAGTGAGGAGAGGGGTTGAGGGAGGAGAGGAGTTGAGGAGGTGAGAAGTTGAGAGGGGTTGAGGGAGGTGAGGGGTTGAGTGAGGAGAGGGGTTGAGGAGGTGAGAAGTTGAGAGTTGAAAGATGGGAAAAGTTAAGGGAGGAGAGGGGTTAAGGAGGTGTGGGAGGAGAGGGGTTGAGGAGGTGTGGGAGGAGAGGGGTTGAGGAGGTGTGGGAGGAGAGGGGTTGAGGAGGAGAGAAGTTGAGAGGGGAAGAAGAGGTGAGAAGTTGAGAGGGGATGAGGGAGGGAAGAAGTGAGGGGTTGAGGGAGGGAAGAAGTGAGGGGTTGAGGGAGGGGAGGAGTTGAGGGAAGAGAGGGTTTGAGGAGGTGAGTGGTTGAGGAGTTGAGAGATGGGAAAAGTTGAGGGAGGAGAGGGGTTGAGGAGGTGTGGGAGGAGAGGGGTTGAGGAGGTGTGGGAGGTGAGGGGTTGAGGAGGTGAGGAGTTGAGGGAAGAGAGGGTTTGAGGAGGGGAGGGGTTGAGGGAGGGGAGGAGTTGAATGAAGAGAGGGTTTGAGGAGGGGAGGGGTTGAGGGAGGGGAGGAGTTGAATGAAGAGAGGGTTTGAGGAGGTGAGTGGTTGAGGAGTTGAGAGATGGGAAAAGTTGAGGGAGGAGAGGGGTTGAGGAGGTGTGGGAGGAGAGGGGTTGAGGGAGGAGAGGGGTTGAGGAGGTGAGGAGTTGAGGGAAGAGAGGGTTTGAGGAGGTGTGGGAGGTGAGTGGTTGAGGAGTTGAGGGAGGAGAGGGGTTGAGGAGGTGAGTGGTTGAGGAGTTGAGGGAGGAGAGGGGGTGAGGAGTTGGGAGGGGAGGAGAGGAGTTGAGGGAGTAGTGGAGAGTTGAGGATGAGAGGGGTTGAGGAGGTGAGGGAAGAGAGGGTTTAAGGAGGTGAGGGGTTGAGGAGGTGAGGGAAGAGAGGGTTTAAGGAGGTGAGGGGTTGAGGAGGTGAGGAGTTGATAGAGGGGAGGAGAGGGGTTGAGGAGGTGAGGAGTTGATAGAGGGGAGGAGGGGGGTTGAGGAGGTGAGGGAAGAGAGGGTTTAAGTAGGTGAGGGGTTGAGGAGGTGTGGGAGGAGAGGGGTTGAGGAGGTGAGGAGTTGATAGATGGGAGGAGAGGGGTTGAGGAGGTGAGGGAAGAGAGGGTTTAAGGAGGTGAGGGGTTGAGGAGGTGTGGGAGGAGAGGGGTTGAGGAGGTGAGGGAGGTGAGGGGTTGAGGAGGTGAGGAGTTGATAGAGGGGAGGAGAGGGGTTGAGGAGGTGAGGAGTTGATAGAGGGGAGGAGGGGGGTTGAGGAGGTGAGGGAAGAGAGGGTTTAAGTAGGTGAGGGGTTGAGGAGGTGTGGGAGGAGAGGGGTTGAGGAGGTGAGGAGTTGATAGAGGGGAGGAGAGGGGTTGAGGAGGTGAGGGAAGAGAGGGTTTAAGGAGGTGAGGGGTTGAGGAGGTGTGGGAGGAGAGGGGTTGAGGAGGTGAGGGAGGAGAGGGGTTGAGGAGGAGAGTTGAGGGAGGGGAGGAGTTGTACCCAATTCACCAGCGGTGTCTTGCCTTAAGTTTACAGTATTATTTGCCTGTTGTTTTACGGCAGCTCCGGCGACTCGACCGCACGCATATGGAACCTGATTGAGAACAGCAACAGCGGTTCCACTCAGCTGGTCCTGCGGCACTGCATCCGAGAAGGAGGCCAGGACGTCCCCAGCAACAAGGATGTCACCTCATTAGACTGGAATGTGAGTTGGACATTTAGAGCAGTCTGATGCCTCAGAAAGGAGGTGGAAGAAAGATAGATTGCAAGTGTCCTTGCAAATGTTAAGGGAAAATCTGAGAAAATATTAAACAGCTGTGAAATTTTATAGGGCATGTTACTTGTCAGATATTTTTGCTTTTTGCTATTATTAATAGACTGATCTGTCCAAGTACAAAGCCAGGCTTAACTTTATCATCGGCAACATGCGAGTTATTCTTAAAGTTTTTTGTTGAGAAAATACATCAGAGAATCAGAGCAAGTTTTCCATCCATGACTGCTCCAGAGGTGTCAAAAGTACTTGCATTCATTACTCAAGTGGAAGTATAGATACCAGGGTTTAAAAATACTTCTGTAGAAGTTGATGTATCAACTCAAGCTTTTTACTTAAGTAAAAGTGTAAAAGTACTGGTTTCAAAACTACTTAAAGTATAAAAGTAAAAGTAATGTAAGGAAAAAAATGCCATTAAAGACAAAAGCTTAGCCCACACCACAGGGGCCTATAGTGCACTACCCCACCTCCTCAAAAAACATTTTTCTAAAGGCCATAATGACTATAATGTTATATTCAAATGTTAATGTTGAAAAATTTGGGAGGCACTGGCTACCTGTTTCAGCCGCATATATACCCACTGAAAATGAATGCATTTTAGTACAATGGAAATATACCATTATGTGTACTGCTGAGCATTAACATGTGTTTCCTGAAGCGGAAGATATGATGACTAGTTGCCTATAAGTAATGTTATCAATAACCTTTATCAGAATGTAAATGTAGGCTACATGTGTGATCAGTGTTGCCAGATTGGGTCGACGCTTTAGAGCCCTACAGACCCTGACTTTTTTTACTCCCCTAACCTCATACCCACTGTCGGCCGCTGACTGCTTGGTTGTCACTTTAAAAAAAATTTACAAACAAACAAATTATCCAAACATTTTTCTAAATTAACTTTAATAAAGAAACTAAACAAAATATAACTACTTGGACATTACAAACAAAGCTGAACTATTTTAATGACTGCAGGAGTGTGTTATAGGATTGTGCAGGGCTCAAAGCTCAACAAAACCAGCCCACTTTCCTCCTCTGTGAATATATAGTAAAATGCAATTTATTCCTGTGATCAAAGCTGAATTTATCATCATTACTCCAGTCTTCAGTGTCCTATGATCCTTCACTAATCATTCTCATATGAGGATCTGATGATCAACACACATTTATGATTATTAGCCTATCAGTTGTGCTGCTCATGGTGCTGCTTAAATTTTGTGGAATCCATCTAAACATTTGTGGTAAAATTAAAAAAAGAGAGAAATGAATACTTTTATTGATCAGACATCACAGTGATATTGTTAATATTACAAAAGATAATAATTTATTTAATAAATGCAAATAAATGCTGTCCATTGAACTTACTATTCATCAAAGAATCCTGAAAAATAAAATGTATCATGGTTTCCACAACATTTTAAAGCAGCACAACCGTTTTCATCAATAATAATCATAAATGTTTCTTGATTATAAAATCATCATATGAGAATGATTAGTGAAGGATCATGTCACACTGAAGAGTGGAGTAATGATAAATTCAGCTTTGATCACATAGGAAAAAAGCTGTTTTAATTTGTAATATTTCACAATATTACTGTTTTAACTATTTTTGATTAAATAAATGCAGCCTTGGTGAGCAGAAGATACTAAACATTAAAAAACTGCATCATTCATTTGATAGGCTACTTTATAGTCAATAAATAGGCTACATTGAGATGGCTTGAAAAACACACATAAAGCATATATATTGTCGCACTCGTCTGATTGTCGTCGTCACGTTTCATCATCATAACGATTGTTTTCCTTCAGCTGCAGCTCCAGCGTGACAGGGTATTATTTCTACGAATCCGCTTTTGGAATTTGGACTTTCTATGAGAGCTCCTCCTCATATTTAGATGCGGATAAAATGACAGGTCATGCATAGATAATTTTTTGTCTCTGATTTTAAATCTTAATGTATTCAAATTGGTTTCTTTGTAAATACACTTGCCTGTGACCTCAAAAAGCGCTCTATCAACCGAGATTAGAGAAGGCTGTCTTTAGCGTCCCTGTTAATTTGGCTGTCGCCGCGCAGGGTAACGCTGGTTCGAATCCCGCTCTGAGCGGGTCGACTAGAATCGGTGAGACCCAATAAAAGTACTGGGGACGAAAATACATTTTATTAAAAGTGAGGGGGACACGTCACCCCCATCCCCCGCCCCCCGCGTAATCGACGCCCATGCCACTGCCAAAATGCGTAATTCATTGAAACTGTACAAAAATCCGCCGACAAAAAAATAACAACAATGCGCTTAGCTTTGCTCTGACAAAACTACAGTAGCCTACCCTTGTGAAGTTCATAGAACATGCACTTGGCCCAGTCAAAACTGATTCATCATTGATTCAAACCTTTTTCAGCAGCTGTTGGGGTTGCTACTTTGCAGATGTCCTGAGTGTGTATATTATGATGGACAGGAATCATGATTATATTTATAAAGAGTCTTCGAGTCACAGGTGTAATCCACGTTTTCTGTAGAAACGGCTTGTGTATATATATACTGTATGTATGCCACTGTCCGCTGGAACCCGCCCAATCTGGCAACACCGTGTGTGATTTGTGCTTTGAGTCATGTGCAGGCTCGATGGATCGCATAGTAACCAATAGGGTGTTGGAATGGTATATGTTTACACTTCTCATCCAACCACAATCAAAATCACACTATCAGGATGACGCGATTTATCTGCATAGTTTTTTTTAAACAAGATGAAATAAAAGAGGAGTAACGAGGCTATTTTTAAAAAGTAAGGAGTAGAAAGTACAGATAATTGCGTGAAAATGTAAGGAGTAGAAGTAAAAAGTAGGCAGAAAAATAATTACTCCAGTAAAGTATAGATACCCGAAATTTCTACTTAAGTAAGGTAACGAAGTATTTGTACTTCGTTACTTGACACCTCTGCTGCTAACCCAGAGCTAACTGATGTACCTGAAATGCATTCATTTAATTGAACTGGTATCACTTTCTGAGATTAGAGCTGTTATCCTCCACTTGAAGCCATCATTTTGTCCCTCTGATGCAGTTGGCCTGTTAAAAGGGGGGGTGAAAGGGGGGGTGAAACACTCAGTTTCAGTCAGTGTCATGTCAATCTTGAGTACCTATAGAGTAGCATTGCATCCTGCATATCTCCGAAAAGTCTTTATTTTTTTTATAATTATATAAGAAAGATGCGCTGTTCCGAGTCTTTCCGAAAAAAGCCGAGCGGGTGGGGGCGTGTCGTGTGAGCGGAGCTAAATAATGACGTGTGCAGCAGCGCGCTGCAGTGAGGAAAGTGAGTCGCTCTGCGAGGAAAGTGATTCGCTCTGTGAGGAAAGTGATTCGCTCAGTGAGGAAAGTGATTCGCTCAGTGAGGAAAGTGATTCGCCCGCCGCGTGAGGAAAGTGATTCGCTCTGTGAGGAAAGTGATTCGCTCAGTGAGGAAAGTGATTCGCCCGCCGCGTGAGGAAAGTGAGTCGCTCTGTGAGGAAAGTGATTCGCTCTGTGAGGAAAGTGATTCGCTCTGTGAGGAAAGTGATTCGCTCTGTGAGGAAAGTGATTCGCTCAGTGAGGAAAGTGATTCGCCCGCCGCGTGAGGAAAGTGAGTCGCTCTGTGAGGAAAGTGATTCGCTCAGTGAGGAAAGTGATTCGCCTGCCGCGTGAGGAAAGTGAGTCGCTCTGTGAGGAAAGTGAGTCGCTCTGTGAGGAAAGTGATTCGCTCAGTGAGGAAAGTGATTCGCCTGCCGCGTGAGGAAAGTGATTCGCCCGTCGCGTGAGGAAAGTGAGTCGCTCTGTGAGGAAAGTGATTCGCTCAGTGAGGAAAGTGATTCGCCCGCCGCGTGAGGAAAGTGAGTCGCTCTGTGAGGAAAGTGAGTCGCTCTGTGAGGAAAGTGAGTCGCTCTGTGAGGAAAGTGATTCGCTCAGTGAGGAAAGTGATTCGCCTGCCGCGTGAGGAAAGTGAGTCGCTCTGTGAGGAAAGTGATTCGCCCGTCGCGTGAGGAAAGTGCTAATACAGATCGACCGCCGGCCTATCAGTGGGTAAGTCAGTAGCTACTGGTTATATCACCTGTTTAGCATCCTACAAGCCAGCGCTTTGATGGGCGTAGCCTGTTGCTTTCGCTCTCTCCCTCGCTCTCTCTCTCTCTCTCTCTCTCTCTCTCTCTCTCTCTCTCTCTCTCTCTCTGTCACTCTCTCTCTCCCTCTCTCTCTCTCACGCGCTTCCGGTAGAATTGTCCGTAAGGCCCATACAAGGAAATTCCGCCCCCACTAACGTCAAAGGGGACGCATGATCTCAAAAAACTTGCCGAAACTTATGACTAACCGGAAGTAGTATTTTTGACAAAGAAATACTCCCATCAAACGTCCACCTTAACTTTTGAAACTTTGTCTATGTTTAGTATGGGATTCCAAGTCTTTAACAGTGTAAAAAGATCAGTATGCATGAAACAGCATTTCACCCCCCCTTTAAGTAAGGTGCTGATATAGTCAACCCAAGTATTTTATCTATTATTATTACACGGCTCTGTGAAATACTTGATTCTGATTGGTCAATCGCGCATTCCAGCGGTATGTTATTTCCAGATACAGGGTATCCGCGGGGTCTTGAAAAGTCTTAAAAGGTGATAAATCAATTTTGGGAAAATTAAGACCCTTATAAAGTATTAAAAAGTCTTATCACGGCTTTATAAAGTCTTAAATTTTGAAAGTATTTTGTTCAAGCTTTGTCAAAAGAGTTTGACTCCATAAAGTATTTATGAATATATTTCTTTTCATCCCCATAAATATTAAAAAACAACGGGGTGCTCAGTCTGAGATCGGCTCGGAGTGCGCGCGCCAGGGATGGACATTAGCACCGCCACCAGCCAAATGCGGCTGATTTAGAGTTGTGGAGGGTAAAATCGCTTCACCTACCGAGCTGTTTCACCTCTTTGTAAACTTTGTTCAATGCATCCGAGTGCTGCCGTATGTGCGCATATAACCAGTCGTTTTCTCCGTCATCACTCGCGTGAAGACGCGCGAGTCTCACAGCGCGCAAATATTGAGTTTTCTTTCAAATCTTGCGCTTAAACGAACAAACTCACACAAGAAGTATGTCAACATGTCGATCTTGATGAGTATCCTAGCAGACATAGTCTGAATATGCCTTAAGTGAACTGTATAGTATGCACAGTCGAGAAAGACGAGCATATCCCTGCATCAGGTCTTAAAGGCGCAGTAGCCTTTACTGCTGCCTGAGTGATGTCCTTATATTTAGTTTGACATTAAACAATGCTCTTGATTGAATAGCTTTTGTAAGTTTAATAAGGATTAATCTTTCATTTAAACAGTTAAATATGCAGTTATTTTACATTTGATTACTTTATTAAATTTCTGTACCTTTCTGCAGGCCAGTAGGCCTGTACATTATTATTTAATGTACACATGAGTGAGGTCGAGTTAAACATTTTAGTTTGAATTTTATTTTTCGGTTTTCGGCTTTTGTTTCTTCTTTTTTTGTGTCGGCCAAGAATTTTGATTTCGGTGCTTCCCAATCCCTACTGACAATGCTCAGTATGTTGTCAACACGCTTCAAAGATGCCAGAACGAATAGTTTCATTCTTGGGACTAAAAACCATACAACTGGAAGCCATACAAGACCACAAATCATCGTGAAAATGTCAGTATTTCATTGAGACTTGAGATTAAATAAACTGCCCAAGTATTGTAGAGCTTGTAGTATTAATTTGTTAAAAACAAAAAAGTGGCTGGTAAAAACATTGAGTGGTAGACTTTGAAAAAAGTTAATTTCCATCCCTGGCGAGCGCTGTCTACGGGTGACGTCATGTATTTTGCGTAATGCACAGTTAGGTGATGTGTCGCCCTCCATACGTTGTAAAACAGATATGCAATATAAACAATACAAAATTGGCCTACGATAGAGATTTTAAGTTTACATTCGACTACAACTGTTTATTAAAGGTTTGTTGCCGATTAGAACTTGAAGTGCGATGAGGTCTTAAAATATTTTGAGAAGGTCTTTAAAAAGTCTTAAAAAGGTATTGAAATTAACTTCAGGACTCCTGCATATACCCTGAGATAACACCCGCTCATACGGGTACTACGAGTTACTTGACCGGTACTACTTCTGTGCTTAACGCTGGTGCCATCTTGTGGCTTAAACAGCCGTGGGTTACAATGGAAGACTTCAAGGCAGGTTTCCTTTATAATGTTTTAAATATGGATATTTTTCTGACACAAACGCATCGATTGGAAGCAGAAGGCTCTATTAACCCATCGGAGCCGTGTGGAGCACGTTATTTGACGGACAGCTGCATTTAATGGACTTCAAACACAACTACAACTACTGCTGGGATTAACGTTAGCCTGGACTTTTTAAATATAACTCTGATTGTATTTGTCTGACAGAAGAATGTCATAAACACCTATAATGACCTGAGGGTGAGTAAATCATAGGCTTGGTTTCATTTTTGGCTGAACTAACCCTTTCAGCATTCATTCTCAACATTTAGCAGCAATAGATAAAGGCTTAAAGCAGGTTGGAACTGTTTTTCTTCGTGGAAGCTTTGCGTAAGAACTAATAAAATATTTAATCTCAAGACAATATTTTGTGTCTAATAATTATTTATTTGAGAATAGTAGCCGTGTAATAAGCGGGATAATGTCCACCCAGCCGGTTGTTATCTCAGAATAAACCCCTTCAGAGTTACGCTCCGCTTCGCCTCGGGGTCCTGATCACTCTGGAGGGGTTTATTCTGCGATAACAACCGGCTGGGTGGACATTATCCCTTACTTAATAGTAGTTTACAAAATGGCATTGTACCATTTTGCCTTAAGCAAGCTATTGTTGAGCCCTATCTCAAAAAAAAAACAAGTCTGGACCCATATGACTTTAAAAATTATCGACCAATTTCAAAATTATTGGCTTGTCTAAGATTCTTGAAAAAGTTGTGCTTAAACAAATAACTACTTTTTTAACAAAGAACAATATTTTAGACAAATTTCAGTTGGGTTTTAGGGGTGGGCACAGTTCAGAATCAGCCCCTTTAAGAGTTGTAAATGATTTGCTTTTAATTATGGATGCAGGGAATCATGCAGCAATAATTTTATTAGATTTGTCAGCAGCCTTTGACACCATTGACCACAAGAACCTTTTAAATTCTAAGGCAGCTTGTTGGTATTCAGGACACGGCCCTGAAATGGTTTGCTTCCTATTTGGAATGTAGGTCCTTTCTAGTGAAGATTGGGAATAACTACTCTGCTCCATCACCAATCTCCTGTGGGGTCCATCTTGGGTCCCATCCTCTTCTCATTGTATATGCTCCCATTGGGAATGATTTTTAAGAAGTATGGTATTGCTTACCACCTGTATGCAGATGACACTCAAGTTGATGTGCCGTTGAGGTCTGGTGGAGAAGATTCGAGCGCCAGACTCCGTGTCTAGTGTCAGTTTAATCTCTAGAAGTGTCTAGAGATTAAACTGATTTCATATTTTAGTTTCTAGCCATAGAAAATGGAAATGAATACAAATCTTACACAATAATGGAAATATCTATAATGAATATACATGTTTTCTTGCTGTATAATATTTTGTTTGTATTTTTGAAAAGTGAAGTCATATAAATGTATTATTTAACCCTAAAGAACATTGTTATTTTTAACTTACATAATGTTAATTCCAATATAATTTAAATGTTATTATAATTATTTACTTACAAAATTATAAATTGAGGTAGTTGAAAATTTACTCGGCATAAATATTTTAGTTGGCAATGAAATTAAATGTATTTTCCATGATGTCCTTATAGTACATTTATTATTCCCATGGCATTGAATTATTGAGCCGTTTTCTAATGTGGATCATGTTTACCCTGAAGATTATTTGATTACCTTATGAGATTATTTTTGTCAAATTGAGTGTTAGACCATTATATTGCTCGTTAAATCATTTTTTAATATAATTTCTGATTGATTTAGACCCTGGATATGATGGTGAAAGTTGTCCTGTCACACTTTGCTTCATTATTTGTCTGTTTTGTGTGTCTGTAGAGCGACGGCACTCTCTTAGCAACTGGATCTTATGACGGATTTGCAAGGATATGGACAAAAGACGGTAAGTCGGCTCCTTTTTCTAACACTGGGATCAAACTCAAGGAAGAGCGTCCTCCTGAAGCCTGTGTTTTTTAACAGGCAATCTGAGCAGCACCCTCGGACAGCACAAAGGACCCATATTTGCACTGAAGTGGAACAAGAAAGGCAACAGCATTCTGAGTGCTGGAGTCGATAAGGTCAGTCTCATGTCAACGAGTTCACAGATACATTATGTTTATGTGTTGGGCAGATGCAGCTTATATTGCATTCAAGGGCTATGTTTGATCAGTTTATTCAATCCCTGGGAATCAAACCCAGCTCTGTGGAACTATCCAGGCCTTCTGTCCGACATATTATTGGTGGATATTGATATGCATTTTCTGCTATACAGTATTGATTTACTAGCCTAGAAATCTAGTCTCCCACTATATCCCACTATATTCCTACTATATCCCCACTATATTCTACTATATCCCACTATATCCTACTATATCCCACTATATTCCTACTATATCCCACTATATACTACTATGTTCCTACTATATCCCCACTATATCCTACTATATTCCACTATATCCCACTATATTCCTACTATATCCCACTATATACTACTATGTTCCCACTATATCCCCACTATATCCTACTATATCCTACTATATCCCACTATGTTCCCACTATATTCCTACTATATCCCACTATATCCTACTATATCCTACTATATCCTACTATATCCCACTATATTCCTACTATATCCTACTATATCCCACTATATACTACTATGTTCCCACTATATTCCTACTATATCCCCACTATATCCTACTATATCCTCACTATATCCTACTATATTCCTACTATATCCCACTATATCCCCACTATATTCCTACTATATCCTACTATATCCCACTATATCCCACTATATTCCTACTATATCCTACTATATCCCACTATATACTACTATGTTCCCACTATATTCCTACTATATCCCCACTATATCCTACTATATTCCTACTATATCCCACTATATCCTACTATATCCCACTATATTCCTACTATATCCCACTATATACTACTATGTTCCCACTATATTCCTACTATATCCCCACTATATCCTACTATATTCCTACTATATCCCCACTATATCCTACTATATTCCTACTATATCCCACTATATCCTACTGTATCCCAACTATATCCTACTATATTCCTACTATATCCCACTATATCCCACTATATTCCTACTATATCCCACTATATACTACTATGTTCCCACTATATCCCTACTATATCCCCACTATATCCTACTATATTCCTACTATATCCCACTATATACTGTTCCCACTATATTCCTACTATATCCTACTATATCCCACTATATCCTACTGTATCCCAACTATATTCCTACTATATCCCACTATATCCTACTATATTCCTACTATATCCCACTATATTCCTACTATATCCCACTATATACTTCTATGTTCCTACTATATCCTACTATATTCCACTATATCCCACTATATTCCTACTATATCCCACTATATACTACTGTTCCCACTATATTCCTACTATATCCCACTATATCCCACTATATCCTACTATATCCCACTATATCCCACTATATTCCTACTATATCCCACTATATACTATGTTCCCACTATATTCCCACTATATCCTACTATATTCTACTATATTCCTACTATATCATACTATATCCCACTATATACTACTATGTTCCCACTATATTCCTACTATATCCCCACTATATCCTACTATATTCCTACTATATCCCACTATATACTATGTTCCCACTATATTCCTACTATATCCCACTATATTCCTACTATATCCCACTATATTCCTACTATATTCCACTATATCCCACTATATTCCTACTATATCCCACTATATACTACTATGTTCCACTATATCCCACTATATTCCTACTATATTCCACTATATCCCACTATATTCCTACTATATCCCCACTATATCCTACTATATTCCTACTATATCCCACTATATACTACTATGTTCCCACTATATTCCTACTATATCCCCACTAAATCCCACTATATTCCTACTATATCCCACTATATCCTACTATATTCCTACTATATCCCACTATATTCCTACTATATTCCACTATATCCCACTATATTCCTACTATATCCTACTATATCCAACTATATACTACTGTTCCCACTATATTCCTACTATATCCCACTATATCCTACTATATCCTACTATATCCCACTATATCCTACTATATCCTACTATATTCCTACTATATCCCACTATATCCTACTATATCCTACTATATCCCACTATATTCCTACTATATCCCACTATGTACTACTATGTTCCCACTATATTCCTACTATATCCCCAGTATATCCTACTATATCCTCACTATATCCCACTATATCCTACTATATTCCTACTATATTCCTACTATATCATACTATATCCCACTATATACTACTGTTCCCACTATATTCCTACTATATCCCCACTATATCCTACTATATTCCTACTATATCCCACTATATTCCTACTATATCATACTATATCCCACTATATACTACTATGTTCCCACTATATTCCTACTATATCCCCACTATATCCTACTATATTCCTACTATATCCCACTATATACTACTATGTTCCCACTATATTCCTACTATATCCCCACTATATCCCACTATATTCCTACTATATCCCACTATATCCCAACTATATCCTACTATATTCCTACTATATCCCACTATATCCCACTATATTCCTACTATATCCCACTATATACTACTATGTTCCCACTATATTCCTACTATATCCCCACTATATTCTACTATATTCCTACTATATCACACTATATCCTACTGTATCCCAACTATATCCTACTATATCCCACTATATCCTACTGTATCCCACTATATTCCTACTATATCCCACTATATTCCTATTATATCCCACTATATTCCTACTATATCCCACTATATACTACTATGTTCCCACTATATTCCTACTATATCCCCACTATATCCTACTATATTCCTACTATATCCCACTATATCCTACTGTATCCCCACTATATCCTACTATATTCCTACTATATCCCACTATATCCCACTATATTCCTACTATATCCCACTATATACTGCTGTTCCCACTATATTCCTACTATATCCCACTATATCCTACTATATCCTCACTATATCCTACTATATCCCACTAGATTCCTACTATATCCCACTATATACTACTATGTTCCCACTATATTCCTACTATATCCTACTATATCCTCACTATATTCCTACTATATCCCACTGTATCCTACTATATCCTCACTATATTCCTACTATATCCCACTATATCCTACTATATCCTCACTATATTCCTACTATATCCCACTATATCCTACTATATCCTCACTATATTCCTACTATATCCCACTTAGATATGTGCCGATATCAATTTTTCATGTTGCGATTAATTGATGAAGTTTTATCGCGAACCATAGCCTACTATATCCCCACTATATCCCACTATATCCCACCATAGCCTACTATATTCCCACTATATCCTACTATATCCCACCATAGCCTACTATATCCCACCATAGCCTACTATATTCCCACAATATCCCACTATATCCCACCATAGCCTACTATATTCCCACTATATCCTACTATATCCCCACTTTATCCCACTATATCCCACCATAGCCTACTATATTCCCACAATATCCCACTATATCCCACCATAGCCTACTATATCCCCACTATATCCCACCATAGCCTACTATATTCCCACTATATCCCACCATAGCCTACTATATCCCACCATAGCCTACTATATCCCCACTTTATCCCACTATATCCCACCATAGCCTACTATATTCCCACTATATCCTACTATATCCCACCATAGCCTACTATATCCCACTATATCCCACCATAGCCTACTATATCCCCACTATATCCTCACTATATTCCTACTATATCCTACTATATTTCTACTATATCCCCACTATATCCTACTATATCCCACCATAGCCTACTATATCCCACTATATCCCACCATAGCCTACTATATCCCCACTATATCCTCACTATATTCCTACTATATCCTACTATATTTCTACTATATCCCCACTATATCCTACTATATTCCCACTATATGAGCCCTGACGGATCAGTTATGATCTCTGCATATGTCAGGCTTTTACAGGATTGGGAGCGGGAGAATTATTATCTGGCTCTTTCCCTTTAATCAGTTGTTGAATTGTTCTGGTTCTGCAGACGACAATCATTTGGGACGCACACACAGGTGAAGCCAAGCAGCAGTTTCCCTTTCACTCAGGTAAGTTCACCGCCTCTGCCTTGAATTCAGATGTCAAGGGTCAGATGATGATGATGAGGGTGATGATGATAATGTGCTCCTGCAGCTCCTGCGCTGGATGTGGATTGGCAGAACAACACCACCTTCGCCTCCTGCAGTACGGACATGTGCATACACGTGTGTCGCCTGGGAAGCGAGCGTCCGCTCAAGACTTTTCAAGGACACACGGTGAGCTAACACACACACTCACTCAAACACGCACGAGCCCATGTGACACGCACTCGACGGTTTAGCGTGAAAAGCTTGATAAACGCAGTTTGTTTGCCAGAGGTGGACAAAGTACACAACTTCATTACTTGAGTAAAAGTACTACTAGTCAAATATTACTCTGTTACAAGTGAAAGTTGTAAAAACAGATTTGTACTTAAGCAAAAGTACACAAGTAATTGTTTTCAAAAGTACTTAAGTATTAAAAGTAATGACATAAGTAAATTTCCTTCTTTATGTCTCCGCATTATTTTATTATAGTTGTATAAATGCACATTATGCCATCATGGTTTAAGCCAGTCAGTGACGCTCCATCTGACACACTAGCAGACGACTAACTTAAACTCATTTAAATACTTGGAGAAAAGTTACAAAGCTCTTTATAAAGCTGCTGTCACTTTAAGGCTGAATGCACGGATCCAATACACTGATACACATCTGATATTCTCACACTGTTCACCTTCACTGAAGACAGAATCAACTTTGTTTATGTGAATACTCCACTAAATGAGCATTTGGACATCCGTCTTCTTCCATTTTGCTCTAAACTATAAATCAGTGTTTAATAAATGCTGTGAAATCATTGAACTTCACGAGACTCTACAAGAGTGATTCCTGAAAGGCTTTCTGCAAAAACCCAAACACCTTTTAAAGAAGAAAAAAATCATCACTGACTTTCAAAGCTGCGACAGAAACGACTTTCGACTTCGAGGACCTTGATAGAAATGTAGTGGAGTAAAAAGTGCGATATTTGTCTCTCAAATGTAGTGAAGTTAAAGTCGTAAGTTTACAGAAAGTAATACTCAAGTAAAGTACAGATACTCAAAAAGTGTCCTTAAGTATAATATTCAATACTTAGTTACTTTGCTTTCAGAATGAAGTGAACGCCATTAAATGGGACCCATCGGGTATGCTGCTGGCTTCCTGTTCGGATGACATGACCTTAAAGGTGGGAATGTTCTTTAAATGTTTGTCTGAGTGCATTCAATAGTGCATAATGAAATATTAAATATGATGTTCCTCTCAGATCTGGAGTATGAAGCAGGATTCATGCGTTCACAACCTTCAAGCGCACAGCAAAGAGATCTACACCATCAAATGGAGCCCCACGGGCCCCGGAAGCAGCAGTCCCGGTGCTAACATCCTGCTAGCCAGGTAACCTTAACATCTGCTGGCCAGGTGACCTTAACATCTGCTGGTCAGGTGACCTTAACATCCTGATAGCCAGATGACCTTAACATCTGCTGGCCAGGTGACCTTAACATCCTGATAGCCAGGTGACCTTAACATCTGCTGGTCAGGTGACCTTAACATCCTGATAGCCAGGTGACCTTAACATCTGCTGGTCAGGTGACCTTAACATCCTGATAGCCAGATGACCTTAACATCTGCTGGCCAGGTGACCTTAACATCCTGATAGCCAGATGACCTTAACATCTGCTGGCCAGGTGACCTTAACATCCTGATAGCCAGGTGACCTTAACATCTGCTGGCCAGGTGACCTTAATAATGAAAATATAATAAATATTATATTTCAAAAACTAAAAACAGATTATATATATATATATATATATATATATATATATATATATATATATATATATATATATATATATATATATATATATATACAGTGAGGAAAATAAGTATTTGAACACCCTGCTATTTTGCAAGTTCTCCCACTTAGAAATCATGGAGGGGTCTGAAATTGTCATTGTAGGTGCATGTCCACAGTGAGAAACATAATCTGGAAAAGAAAATCCAGAAATCACAATATGATTTTTTTTTACTCTTTATTTGTATGATACAGCTGCAAATAAGTATTTTGAACACCTGTCTATCAGCTAGAGTTCTGACCCTCAAAGATCTTTTAGTCTGCTTTTAAAATGTCCACCTCCACTCCATTTATCATCCTAAATTAGATGCACCTGTTTGAGGTCGTTAGCTGCATAAAGACACCTGTCCACCTCATACAATCAGTAAAGGCGGGCGTACACGGTGCGAATTTTGCTGTCGTACGAACTCGCAGACGATTTTTTTTCTCTCGGGAGAAATCGCTTGGACATCGTGGATGCTCGTATGGTCGCGGCTCGCACCGTGTGAGAGGAAATACGAGACGAGCCGAGCACGTTAAGAGCACCTCCTGACCTTACGATCATTTTTAACCTGTTAAGCTGACTTCCAAATTTTGAAAAAATCCTAAGAAATGTATACTCAGACTAAAACAAATACAGTTTGTGAATCCTTTGCACTTAAAGCATAATTATGGTCTCATTTGAAAGCAGACACCTGGCAGTTTACTGTAAAGTCAAAATGATAATATTTTTTATAATCAAAAATAGCTATAATAAGCTTCAAAGTTTTGTAAAGTTATTAGAAATGTATTTGTATGAAATATCTTTATGAAAATAAAATTGAAGTGGGCCTTGGAGAAATCTAGAAATGCACTACAGCTAAAGCCACAAGTCTGACCATGTTATATTTCAGATCTGAAGATGATCAGTCTAAAACTCTGCATTTTATTAAACGTTTTACAAGATCGTTTCATGTGATTTTATTTTGAGATATCTCTGAAATATCAACTGATGTTTATTGCCACATCTTCTCAGCTTTCATTCTCTATTTTGCCTCTATTGTTTAGAGGTGCAAACTGCCCCATTCAGTTTGTCTCCCCGGCATTCACACTTCTGCGGACTGGTTATGGCTCCAATTATTATTCTTTTGTCTGCATTATAATTACTAACGATTCTCTATTCAAACTGTTCTATTCAAACCTCATTTCTAAATCAAACCTCTCACTTTACCCTCACTGAGACTCTATTGAATGCATTTCGTCCAAATAAGCATTTCAGTAGTTTTACATTTAGAAAATGTTCATAAAAATAAAGTATTTACTCAGTGGCAGGTGCATCTAGGGCAAGCTAGCATGTTAGCTTAGCACACCAGCAAAACAACAATTTATACGATTAAAATCATGTTTTATTCAAAACTTGCTTCATATCACTTTATAATTTATAAGTCGAGTGTTTTATATAACAATATGTGATCTCATGTAGCTTCGGGTCAAAAAATCTGACAGAAAATATACAATGCTAAAAGCTATGTGGAATAGCATTGCATTATAAATATCATCTATTATGAAACCACCCAACATGGCATAAAGAACACAGACCAACCATATATTGCCGCGATTGTGTGTTTATTGTCTTAAAACGTGTCTATCTGCATAAAATAGCGATCTAGAAAGCTGTTTTGGTCATGTCAGATACTTCCTGAATGTCACATGGTGTGTCTGTTCTTCATGTGTTCCACATGGGGTGAATTTTCAGTAGTACAGCTTTCCAGCGCCCTCCGGCTGCCAGAATGAATTGAAAACACAGCATATCACAGTATACTGCGCTCATAATCATACATGAGGCATTTTAGAGGCATTCTGGATAAAGATTTAATAAATAATACTTTTCTGTATAGAAATTTGACTCAAACATGTGCGAATCTATCTATTTCTCCACATCTGCACACTTTTGAAGTAAAAGCCCTGAGGGAAGTTGTTTTGTCGAGTGTCTTCATGACGACCAAAGAGGAGTTTTTTATGAATGGGAGCAAATGACGCGCATATTACAATCAAAAGGTAGCGACGCCCAAGATCATATTCATAACTCCTGGCACATATACACACATTACGGTCACTATAAGACTTTGAGAATAAAACAGAGGTAAAACAATTAAACTTTAGTCTTAGATCTTTTTAATGATATAGTTTGTCAAGGTAATTACTTACACCTGATAGTAATTTTGAGCTAATTGAAGCAAAGAGAGCTTCAGCACGTCCTCGTCCTCGTGACGGTTATCAGGTTAAACATGTTTAAAATGTTCGGGGAGTCGGCCCGATTTTTACCAGCATATGGCTGTCCCTTATAGCCAAATCATGCACAAGCACGTCACATACGCTCAATCTTTATGACTATTATTAGCTCAGTGGCTGCCACATACTGCGTGTACACACACACACACACACACACACACACTTTCTCTCACGTGCACTCTTCTCTCTCCCTCTGGTTGTTTCGGTTAAAAGGAATGGCTACTACCGTTCTCTTTTCAACAAATCATTTGCACACCTTTTTTATTTATTTTTTGTATCTGAAGCTATAGCAGCAACATTGAAAGCTCCGGTGTCTGTGTTACACGAAAACTCGTGTGATCGCGGCCGGCTCGCGGTGCAAACAATCGTGCCGTGTACCAGCTGATTTGATGCGATGATCAAATTAAATGACTCGTAGCGTCTGCAATATCTCACGACCTTCCGAGTGTCCGAATTCGCACAGTGTACGCCCGCCTTAAGAGTCTAACTACTAACATGGCCAAGACCAAAGAGCTGTCCAAAGACACTAGAGACAAAATTGTACATCTCCACAAGGCTGGAAAGGGCTACGGGGAAATGGCCAAGCCGCTTGAAGTAGTGAAAAAAGGTCCACTGTTGGAGTAATCATTAGAAAATGGAAGAAGCTACACATGCTCCTTGCAAGATCTCACCTCGTGGGGTCTCAATGATCCTAAGAAAGGTGAGAAATCAGCCCAGAACTACACGGAGGAGCTGACCAATGACCTGAAAAGAGCTGGGACCACCGTTTCCAAGGTTACTGTTGGTAATACACTAAAACCCCGTTTCCACCAAAATTACCCGGAACAATTTGTACCAGGAACTTTTTTACAGGAACTTTTCTCCCCCCCAAACCTGCAGCTGTCTGCGTTTCGACCGCGATCTAAAGTTCCGAGAAGATTAGGCAGATTAGTCCGGTAATGTAGGACTGCACACGACTGCTCCTCCAAGTCAGTGACGGACAGTAATAATTTTTGTGTGTACCGATTGAAAGATTTAGTGGACTATTTACATGAGATATTATCTAAACCGATCTGGTGTTTACATGTGATGACTTTCAATCGCAATCATTTTGTCACATGCAGTTTGTCTGCCGCATCAGAAATGTCGCCGCTGTTTTCTCCAGCAGCTGGACTGTGTTTACTGTAGCCATAGCAACTCTTAACGGCCACCAGGACTAATACAGTATTATATAAGCTATTTATCTGTTGTAAAGTGTAAAAATCTTCTGTCAGGCGCAGTTAAAATAAAAAACTGCCTGGGGCAATATACGCTGTGTCATTATTCCAACATTATCTTCATAACTTACGAAATAAAAAGTTTACCCTTCGGAAAAATTAACTATCCTCTCGTGTCAACATGAGCGCGGCGCGCGCGGTCACATCATGTAAGGACGCACACTTAAAAGTAATCAGTCAGGTGGTTTACATGCTGAAAAAAAAATGAATAACTAGTATGGAAGAAATTCAAGCTGTGCTGCTTTTGCTGGTTATGTATAGGTTTACCTTTTAAGGTAATTAACAACGACAGAAAAGAGCACTAATATGCTGATTCAGCAGCATGCAGCATTTTCAGAAAGCTTGTAAAGCTATTAAAATGACAATGTATATTATTATCAGCTATTACAGACATTGCACGTGAGATGGCTGAGACGAACGCGCGCCATCAGACAGAGAGCAAGACTGATATTTAACGTAGACCGAACCTCGCAAAAGACTTTTAAAAATGCCGTTGAAATAAAATGCTGCCTGAGCTCAACCAATCAGCATGTTCAGCGCCCAAGTCCCGCCCTCGAAAGTTCCTGAACTTTGAAAAGTACTACCTCGCGAGCAGGGCCGTTTGGAGGGGGAAATATTTACCCGGAACTTCATTTAGACCCTGGTTCCTGCGGTCTAAACACACCGAGTACCACCCAAAGTTCCTGGTTCCTGGGTAAAGATCCTGTGGTGGAAACGGGGCTTAAGATGTCATGGTTTGAAATCATGCATGGCACGGAAGGTTCCCCTGCTTAAACCAGCACACGTCCAGGCCCGTCTTAAGTTTGCCAATGACCATTTGGATGATCCAGAGGAGTCATGGGAGAAAGTCATGTGGTCAAATGAGACCAAAATATAACTTTTTGGTCATAATTCCACTAAAGGTGTTTAGAGAAAGAAGAATGATGAGTACCATCCCAAGAACACCATCTGTAACACCATCTAACCTTACTGTAAAGCATGGGGGTAGTAGTATCATGCTGTGGGGGTGTTTTTCTGCACATGGGACAGGACGACTGCACTGTATTAAGGAGAGGATTACCGGGGCCATGTATTGCAACACTTTGGGGAACAACCTCAGTTAGAGCATTGAAGATGGGTCGAAGCTGGGTCTTCCAACATGACAATGACCCGAAGCAGAGCCAGGATAACCAAGGAGTGGCTCTGTAAGAAGCATATCAAGGTTCTGGCATGGCCTAGCCCGTCTCCAGACCGAAACCCAATAGAGAATTTTTGGAGGGAGCTCAAACTCGGTGTTTCTCAGCGACAGGCCAGAAACCTGACGGACCTAGAGAAGATCTGTGTGGAGGAGTGGGCCAAAATCCCTCCTGCAGTGCAAACCTGCTGAAAAACTACAGGAAACGCTTGACCTCTGGAAATGCAAACAAAGGCTACTGTACCAAATATTAACATTGATTTTCTCAGGTATTCAAATACTTATTTGCAGCTGTATCATTCATAGTTAAAAATAGTTAAAATAAATAGTTAAATAGTATAAAATAAATAAATAGTTAAAAAAGCATACATTGTGATTTCTGGATTTTTTTTCTTCTTTTCAGATTGTGTCTCACTGTGGACACGCACCTATGATGACAATTTCAGAACAATGATTTCTAAGTGAAAGAACTTGCAAAATAGCAGGGTGTTCAAATACTTATTTTCCTGCGTGTGTGTGTGTGTGTGTGTGTGTGTGTGTGTGTGTGTGTGTGTGTGTGTGTGTGTGTGTGTGTGTGTGTGTGTGTGTGTGTGTGTGTGTGTGTGTGTGTGTGTGTGTGTGTGTGTGTGTGTGTGTGTGTGTGTGTGTGTGTGTGTGTGTGTAAAATAAATGTAAAAATCATTCACATAACCAAAAATGATTTAAATGTAAATTAGATTAAAATAAATGTAAACATTATTATATAAATATAAATAAATACAAATTTGATTAAACATTAATTTAGATTATCATAATATATTTAACTATACAGTACTATAGTGAATAGAACAACATATAATAATGTAACCAATAGAAATTAATTATTTGGTCAAACCTGGGCTACACTTGATGATCACCTAACGCTCTTTATCAATGCTGGGCTTTTCTTCCTCAGTGCTTCTTTCGACTCGACGGTGCGATTATGGGATGTGGAGCAGGGCGTGTGTATCCACACACTCACCAAACACCAGGAGCCGGTCTACAGCGTCGCCTTCAGTCCCGACGGCAGGTTCCTGGCCAGCGGATCCTTCGACAAATGTGTTCACATCTGGGACACGGGGGTCAGTACCACAGCGGCTCACATATAACCCTGAGGATGATGATGATGGTGATGATGATGCTGATGCTGATGGGTTTTTCAGAGCGGTGCACTGGTGAACAGCTACAGAGGAACCGGAGGGATATTTGAGGTTTGCTGGAACAGTGTGGGAGATAAAGTGGGAGCGAGTGCGTCAGATGGATCGGTACGTCACCTTCTCTTCAAGCGTGCTCTAAAACTAGTTTGAAGGATTTTACGGTCATGGGAAGCAAATATCACGTGTCCAAACTTCAAGGTCATAAGATGTTTCATAAATTAGGATTTAGACGTTTTATTTCATGTGCTTTTTAATTATCATTACTAAATGTTTCCTTGGCGACTAGCCAAAATAAGTTGAACCGGTAAACAAATAAAATAAATAACTAATGCTCAATCAAAACAAATTCAAAGTGAAATAAAAATACATGAAACAAATATAACTTTTTTTTAAAACATACTAAAAATTGGTCAAAATGACTCAAAATAAAACTAAAATTAAAACTTAAAAGGCAATTTAAAATAGTAGAAAAACACTAAATATAATATTTGATATATATGTGTGTGTATGTATATATATACAAAACAAAACATTATATATATATAGTTTTGTTTTAACCTACAGTAAATGCTTGATCTGTAGGGATGGGAGTCTGAGTACAGCTAACCAAAATTATAATACAAAGACTTTTGACAAACAAATCATTTGTCACGCTTATCACTTCATTAGCGCAATATTTACATCTTAGAGTTCAGCTTCCTGAAAAATGGGGTCAAAAACTGTTGCGTTTATAATTTTGCGTTTGTACTTTCGGTTAGTAATTATTGCGCTTAACTCAAATTTATTTGTTACATTTCTTAAAGGATTAGTTCACTTTTAAATAAACTTTTGCTGATAGTTTCCTCACCCCCATCTCATCCCAGATGTCCATGTCTTTCTTTCTTCAGTGGAAAAGAAATGAAGGTTTTTGATGAAAACGTTCCAGGATTTTTCTCCATATAATGGACTACAATGGGCCTCAAACGGCTCAAGAGCCAAAAGACAGTCTCAGTGCAGCTTCAGAGGGCTTTAAACGACACCAGACGATGAATACGGGTCTTATCTAGACAAACCATCGCTCATTTAAACACAAAATAAAAGAGTTTAAGTTTTATAAGCACAAATGCTGGCCTTGCTCTGTTCTGTGATACTCGTTCGTGACGTCACGTAATACGCAGTTACGCTGAAAAGATCACGCTTGCGTAGTACAGAATCAGTGATTACAAGTGTGAGGAAAAACGTTTTAAATGATAAACTGACATAAAGACATTTGAATATGTGTGTATGATCCTCCTTCCACACACTTGTAAACGCTTACTTTAAACTCTTACTTCCGCCTTCGTCAAGGGTGATCTTTTCAACGTTTCACAGAACAGAGCAAGGCCAGCGTTTGTGCTTATAAAGCTTAAACTCTTTTATTTTGTGTTTAAATAAGCGATGGTTTGTCTAGATAAGACCCGTATTCATCGTCTGGTGTCGTTTAAAGCCCTCTGAAGCTGCACTGAGACTGTCATTTGGCTCTTGAGCCGTTTGAGGCCCATTGTAGTCCATTATATGGAGAAAAATCCTGGAATGTTTTCATCAAAAACCTTCATTTCTTTTCCACTGAAGAAAGAAAGACATGAACATCTGGGATGAGATGGGGTGAGAACTATCAGCAGAAGTTTATTTAAAAGTGAAGTAATTCTTTTAATTGTAACTTTTTTTAAAGGGGTGGTTCTGTGTTTTTTTTCTAGGCCTGGTTGTGTTTATGGGGCGCAATATATCATGTTTTATTACTTCTTTTTTTTATGCTGTTTTTTTCTTCTATTCTCCCTTTATTCCACACCGCTGTCTGTGCTTGGAACGGCTCGTTTGCTTCCTGCTTCTATGAAGCCCCTCCCTCTAAAAAACGCAATGGCCTTAGATTGGTCAGATGGCCAAATGTAGTTTCCTGTATTTTTATTGGCTGAAGTGCCAAGCACAGCTTAAGGCCACGCCCCTTCCCATTACAGGCAGAAGTCACATCTGTGGAGACTAGCGAGGGTTTATGATGTCACCAACCCAGGAAGAAGCTCGTTGTAGTCCAAACCGGCCATTTTTGTAGGCAATAAGCTGCCGTAACTTTAAAAGACAAAATCGCCGTTTGCAGTGAACTTTCAGCGCCGTAACTTTGCAGAGACTGTTTATGCTCAGGCAGCGACACTACACACTAACTAAAGTTAAACAATCGAAATCGGATGCAAACACCCCTTTAATGTAGCTTTTCTTTAAATATACACCTTTATTTTACCAAAACAGAAATGTTTTGACCAATGATATCAACCCTGTGTCTTGTTTTCCCAGGTCTGTGTTCTTGATTTACGAAAATAGTCCCGGACGCAGGATTGTACGCCTTTATTCTCCTCCGTGGCTCCACATTTCTGGTCGATTGAGCTCTGGGAACAGAATCCAAATGTTGGATCCCAGAATGATTGGAAAAGGTCCACTAGAGCCGGTGCTGAATGGACACAGAAAAGCCGGAGACGCTTTATCAGTTTCGCTGAGCGCCGCTGATGTTCGTCCGATCTTCACACTGCAAAAAATGCTTTTCTTACTTAATATTTTTGTCTTGTTTCTAGTCAAGATTTCTAAAAATTCTTACATTAAGAAACATTTACTAGACAAGTTAAAATTTTGTTATTTGGGGGGGAAAAGAAACTTGAGAGTTTTTGGTTAGAATAAACTAAATAATCTGCCAATGGGGTGAGAAAAATAATCTTGTTTTCTGTTAGAATTAAGATTATTTTTCTCACCCCATTGGCAGATTATTTATTTTATTTTAAGCAAAAAATCTCTTAATATTGAGTTATTTTTTCCCAAAACAAGACGATTACTTTTGCTTGTCAAGTACATACTTCTAGTTTTAAGATTTTTTAGATGTTTGGACTAGAAACAAGACAAAAATACTGAGTAAGAAAAGCATTTTTTGCAGTGCATGTGTGTGAGAACTGCGAACACTTCCAGCTTTAACGTTTAATCCCGAGGCGGATGAAGACGCCAACTGCCGAGTACTTGGGGAAATATTATACAAACATGTTTGATTTCTCAGATATGAAATATACCGGTGTATAATCTCCCCGCTGGATGTACATTTAAAGAATGTAAAGATGTAAATGAGACCACAGATTTTATAAACTGTGTTTATATGTTTATAAAGTAATCAATCTTTAATACTTTTTTTAGTTATTTTTTTTTCTTCCTGATTTTGTGGACGTAATGCCTGCTGGATCGGCGTAATTATGAAATTGTGATGCATGTTAAAAGGATGCGTGCCTCATAATCTGTGGGTGAAGTGCATTCTGGGACGTGTTTTAGTTCTTATGCTTGTATGCATCAACGCTGTGTCCGAATCGGGTGCGATGTGATAAGTAATAAAAGCGCGCTCTTCCATACAAATCCGTTTTTTTTTGTCTTTTGTTGTTGGTTTCTTTTCTGTGTCGCTGCGCTGGGAAGCCCCGCCCACCGCTGAATGTCATTGGCCCAAAAACCTAATTTACACCAAAGGTGTTTAGATTTATTTTGATGGGACGCGATCTAGTCTATCTTTACTAAAGAAAACACTCATTAGGATCAACAAAACATCAAAAGTTGAATAAAAACATTTCCTTCCTCGCTAAGTGGCCTGCCAATCACACATGTTTGGACCAATGAGGTTTCACTGTGGGCGGAGCTACTCGCAGAAATAGAAATCAATCGTCAAAACACTCGGCGGACAGCACTCAAGTATTTTTACTTTCTAAGTAATTTTGTTTTTCAAATATTTGAATTTTATCAGTGTTCTTCTTTGGAAAACTTTTACTTCACAACATTCCAAAACATAATAATGTACTTTTTACAGTAATACATTTCATGTTGAATATTATTTAATACTTAAATACATTAAAAATGTAGTGCTGTATGCTTTTACTCAAGTATTCAAAGTTTTACTTGAGTACAAGTAAGAAAGTACTACATTTTTAGTGCAATTAAGTACTAAAGGTAAGAAAACAACAACTTTTATTAATGAAATGTAGTGCAGTAAAAAGTATGACATTATATATTATGCTTTGGAATGCAATGAAGTTAAAGTTTTCTAAAGAAAAACACTGATAAAGTATATACTTAAAAATTGACTTGAGTGGAAAGTCAAAATACTCCACTAATAACCGCCTCTGAAACTCAAACGTGGATTCATGAGCAGGTGAGATGCTTTTTCTTCTGGTATAATATTAACATTTTAACCCACTTTATACCGCATCTCGTCTGATTCGGACATGTGATGCAGCTGAAATGTGTTTTTCTTGCACTGAGGCAGATTGTGTTGAGTTTGTCCATCTACTCTGCTGTAAAAATTAAACTGATTTTTGGCGGCTTTCCTCGATGCGGTCGTTATTTATCCGACCCCGCGACTTTTTGCGCGAGACAATGGAAGATGGACGTTTTGTTTTTTTATCTCAATAAAAGCAAGTTTAGTTTAATGATTTGAAATGCCTCAGAAACATCGCATTTCTACGTGCCACGGTTTCACCGGAAGCTCTTATTGTCTGTGTCAGACTGTGATCTTGGCACACGGTTCAATCGTGCATGTTTTGACGTTAATCTGCCAAGTACTATACAGTTTAAATCTGTAACGTGGACAAAACTGTATCTTAATGTCTCAGATTCAGAGGCTCAAATAAATCACTCTATCCTGATATTACCAAACAGTCATGTTCGATTCATTCATATTGTACGCCATTACTTTTTAAGTTGTTTTTTTGACACTGATAATCATAACTGTGTGTTGAGCATCAGATCCTCATATAATAGAGTGATTAGAGAAGGATCATGTGACACTGAAGAGTAATGATGATGATGATCACAGGATATATTCACATAGAGAACAGATGATCTACTGGAGGAATATTTCACTGCTTTATGATCAGATTAATGATCAGAAGAGTCAAAAACATTAATGAATGTTATTTATTCCAAACGTTTGACCACTAGTGTGTTGTTTTTGCCAAAATGGTAAAAAATTAATACTTCTTAAATTGCATATGTCATTTTTCTCTATATGATAAATTTATTGTTTTACTATTCAGGAAGTCAAATATACCTCTAGTGTTGTAGTTAAGACCACCTAATCTGAGACCGAGTCGAGACCAAAACTTTGAGGGGTTGAGACCAAGACATGACCAAGACTTTGAAGGATTGAGACCAAGACTTTGAGGGGTTGAGAACAAGACTTTAAGGGGTTGAGACCAAGACTTTGAGGGGTTGCGACCAAGACTAGACCAAGACTAGACCAAGACTCTGAAGGGTTGAGACCAAGACTCTGAAAGGTTGAGACCAAGACTTTAAAGGGTTGAGACCAAGACTTTGAAGGGTTGAGACCAAGACAAGACCAATACTTTGAGGGATTGAGACCAAGACAAGACCAAGACTTTGAGGGGTTGAGACCAAGACAAGACCAAGACTTTGAAGGGTTGAGAACAAGACTTTAAGGGGTTGAGACCAAGACTTTGAGGGGTTGCGACCAAGACAAGACCAAGACTTTGAGGGGTTGAGACCAAGACTTAAAGGAGTTGAGACCGAGACTTTGAGGAGTTGAGACCGAGACTTTGAGGGGTTGAGTCCGAAACTTTGAGGGGTTGAGACCAAGACTTTGAGGGGTTGAGACCAAGACTTTGAGGGCTTGAGACCAAGACTTTGAGGGCTTGAGACCAAGACTTTGAGGGCTTGAGACCAAGACTTTGAGGGCTTGAGACCAAGAGAAGACCAAGACTTTAAAGGGTTGAGACAAGACTTTGAGGAGTTGAGACCAATTCTTTGAGGGATTGAGACCAAGACAAGACCAAGACTTTGAGGGATTGAGACCAAGACAAGACCAATTCTTTGAGGGGTTGAGACCAAGACAAGACCAAGACTTTAAGGGGTTGAGACCAAGACTTTGAGGGGTTGCGACCAAGACTTTGAAGGGTTGAGACCAACACTTTAAGGGGTTGAGACCAAGACTTTGAAGGGTTGAGGCCAAGACTTTGAGGGGTTGTGACCAAGACTTTGAGGAGTTGAGACCAATTCTTTGAGGGATTGATACCAAGACAAGACCAAGACTTTGAGGGGTTGAGACTAAGACTTTGAGGGGTTGCGACCAAGACAAGACCAAGACTTTGAGGGGTTGAGACCAAGACAAGACCAAGACTTTGAGGGGTTGAGACCAAGACAAGACCAAGTCTTTGAGGGGTTGAGACCAAGACAAGGCCAAGACTTTGAGGGGTTGAGACCAAGAAAAGACCAAGACTTTTAGGGTTGAGACCAAGACCAAGACTTTGAGGCGTTGAGACCAAGACAAGACCAAGGGTTGAGACCAAGACTTTGAAGGGTTGAGACCAAGACTTTGAGTACAGAAGATGCATCTAAATTGGTAAATTACAACTGCACAAATAATGTTGAGAATGTTTTATTTATTTTTTTATTTAATGTTTGTATAAAAGCAATATAATGTATGCAGTCATGCTCATATTTTAGAAAATGTCTCTTTTGCTCTTGTGGTATTGATCCAGATCTCTCACATACGTTTTTGCAACAAAATCCAGAGTCCTCCAAGTCTGAGACCGAGACAAAACCAAGACCGGTCTCGAGTACTACAACACTATACCACCAAAAACATCATACACTTCATCTTTAATGACAGTATAAATGAAGCATATTTGATGAGTATATTTTAATGAAGTATAAAATGAGTAAAACACAAGCAGCTCTTTCTATGTACTGTGCCATTAAAGGGTTAGTTCACCTAAAATTTAAACGTCATTAACTCCTCTCCCTAAAGTCGCTCCACACTTCAAACGGTTATGAATCAGAATATTGATTCATGATTTGGATCACGTGTCAAACTGCTGAAATCACGTGACATTGGCGATCCGAATCATGACTCAATACACTGATTCATAATCGTTCGAATCTTTATTTGAGGATTGAACAAACGCGGAAGAGAAGCCAATGCTGAATAAAGTCGTAGTTTTTGTTATTTTTGGACCCAAATGTATTTTGGATGCTTCAAGAGACTCTAATTAACCCACTGATGTCTCATATGGACTACTGTGATGATGTTTTTATTCCCTTTCTGGACATGGACAGTAGTGTGCATACACTTGCATTCGCTCTCGGACTAAATATAAAATATCTTAAACTGTGTGTGAAGATGAACGGAGGTCTTACGGGTGTGGAGCGACATTAGGGAGAGGAGTTAATGACAGACATTTCATTTTTGGGGGAACTAACCCTTTTATGCTGTATTTTTACAGTGAAATCTTTTAAAACAGTGCCTTATTGTCTTTGCAAACGTTGATACTCAAAGATTCATATTGAATTATATGTCGTTTATGAGAATCCTTCAACAGCACAAAGACAAAAGTGATTGTTCAGAGAACTGATTGTAGAAATGCTTGTAGTGTCTGAATCAGAAGTTGACGAGTATAAAGACGTTCAGCATGTGGAGATCTCCAGTGACGCTCCATTGGGCTTCATGTCCTCGCGCTGCTCGCTGGATATGTGGATTTCTACTGTACTAGACTCTGAATCTATGGGATAAGATGGAGAAGACTGGTTAATTTCAGCCCTGATTTTTGGTAATAACACCGTGCATTGGTGTCCAAAAGTGGCGTCTGGTCTAGTAAAATTGACATCTTCACCCTTTATTCAAACATTATTAAAGATTTTGTAGTCCTATATTGCTTAGTTGTGCTTGGAGTTGATTAATTTTGGTGCAATTTTTGCCACAATTCCTAATTTCTGAACCGGTACAATAAATAAGTCAAATTAGAAATAAGTTATTGAAACGATAAACACATTGTTCAAAAAAGAAATAAGTTATTGATTGCGTCTGAAGCAGTGTGTTTTACCTCCAATCACATCAATTTTTACTGTACTAGACTCTGAATCTATGGGATAAGATGGAAAAGACTGGTTAAATTCAGCCCTGATTTTTGGTAATTACTCCGTGCATTGGTGTCCAAAATGACGTCTGGTCAGTGTTGGGTTAGTTGCTGTAAAAAAAAGTAATTAATTACTAGTTACTAATTATATTTTCATTAATGTAATTAGATTACTGTAGAAATTACTCTCTCCTAAAAGTATTTAATAACTTACCTATACCAACCTCGACTAGCTAATGATTCAAGGATAAACATGAAACAGGCTCTTTTAATTCATTCAAATGAATATTAAAACTAGGGGAGACCCGGGACAGTTGTAACGCCTTGAATTCCTCCAATCAGAGACGACCTAGAGTGATGACAGCCACTGCATATGCGGAGTTATTTTCCCTCCATTTTTTTCAAAAAGGAAGCCACGTTTGAAACTTCCTGATGGAGTTATCCACAAAAGGTTGTTTTTGAGGTAAAAAAAAATTACTTTTCTTTCTGATCAACTTTTTTGGATGATGTTATGTACTCTTTTTGTCATTTAGTATGAAAAAAGGTAATCATTACTTAAAAACATGAAATGAATAGTCACAATAACATTTTGAGTATACAATTTATTCATTATTTTAGGCATGTTACAACCATCCCTGACAATATGTACATGTTGCAAAATTAATTTTAATACAGTCTCTCCACTGTTACAACCGTCCCAGTGTATTACGTGTATGTAGTTTATAATATAACAAATTGGTTATTCCAGTATAAATGTTTTTTGATCTATTGGTAAAAATTGCAAAAGTGTTACGAATGTCCCTGGTCTCCCCTACATAAAGTATTCTTATTAACTGACCAAAGTATTACAAATGTGCGAAGGATACTTAAAAACATGCAATTTCAAGTTATTTTTAAAAAATGTTGATGTATTATCTATAATTGTTCAACAATCTATACACAGTATTTAGTTCAATTACATCAAAAGTAACTCATTAAATTACAGAAAAAAATTTGAGTAATCCCTTACTTTAATTTTTCAAGGAAAAAGTCATTTAAATACTGTAACTAATTACGTAGTAACTAGTTACACCCAACACTGCGTCTGGTCTAGTAAAATTGACATCTTCACCCTTTATTCAAACGTTATTAAAGATTTTGTAGTCCTATTGCGTAGTTGTGCTTGGAGTCGAATGTTAGTTTTGTTCTTATTTTGCACTTCAGCTTGTGATTCTTAAGTGGGGGTCATTTTTTAGGATTCTTTCCCTAACTGAAGTCTCTGAGATCCTGACACCGTCACTTTTGGAGACTTCAGGTAGGCTCAGTTCTGGGAAATGTTAGGGCTGGAGACTAATGATGGTTTACCTCTTTAATTATTTTGCAGTTAACGTGACTTTTCATCGCCACCTGTTTTTGGCTGACCCGATAAGCATTTCACTGTCCAGTGGTCATGCCTTATATGCAATGTCCAGTATTGCGTAAGTATTGTATTCTTCTCATGGACATTTAATAATTTTTTGACTTTTCAGTCAGGATTAAATCTCTTTTTGGCTCATTTTATCCATAAAAAAAAAACGTGCCTAATAATTCTGCACACCTGAATATAAGGTGTTTTTAATTTCCATACTTAATGAACAATTATATATCACTTATTAATGATTAAATTCCAAATTAATAGTAGTTAAGATTAATGTGGTGTGGAATTGGTAAAATGTGCCTGAAAAAAATATGATCAGAAAATATGACGTGTTTTCAACACTGATAATAATCCTAACTGTGTGTTGATCATCAGATCCTCATATGAGAATGATTAGTGAAGGATCATGTGACTCTGACGAGTAATGATGATGATGATCACAGGAATAAATTACACTTTACTATATATTCACATCATATCTGCTTTTTTAAATTGTAATATTTCAAAATTTTACTGTATTTTTGATCAAATAAATTCAGCTTTGATCACAGGAAAAAATTACACTTTACTATATATTCACATCATATCTGCTTTTTTAAATTGTAATAATATTTCAAAATATTACTGTATTTTTGATCAAATAAATTCAGCTTTGATCACAGGAATAAATTACACTTTACGATATATTCACATCATATCTGCTTTTTTAAATTGTAATAATATTTCAAAATATTACTGTATTTTTGATCAAATAAATTCAGCTTTGATCACAGGAATAAATTACACTTTACTATATATTCACATCATAACTGCTTTTTTCAATTGTAATATTTCCAAATTTTTACTGTATTTGTGATCAAATAAATTCAAGCTTTGATCACAGGAATAAATGACACTACTGTACATTCACATGAAAACAGCTTTTTAAAATTGTAATATTTCATAACTTGTACTTTATTTTTATCAAATATATTCATCTTTGATCACAGGAATAAATTACGCTTTACTATATATTCACATAAAAACAGCTTTTAAAATTTTTAATATTTCATAATTTTTACTGTATTTTTGATCAAATAAATTCAACTTTATTCACAGGAATAAATTATGCTCTACTATATATTCACATAGAGAACAGCTTTTTAAAATTGTAATTTTCAATTTTTTTACTGTATTTTTGATCAGATAAATTCAACTTTAATCACAGGAATAAATCACACTTTACTAAATACACATAAAATGGCTTTTTAAAATTGTAATAGTTCAAATTTTTACTGTATTTTATCAAATTCAACTTTAATCACAGGTATAAATTACACTACTGTATATTCACATAAAAACAGCTTTTTAAAATTGTAATATTTCTTAATTTTTACTGTATTTTTAATCAAATAAATTCAGCTTTGATCACAGGAATAAATTACGCTCTACTATATATACCCATAAAAACTGCTTTTTAAAATGGTAATATTTTTATATTTTTTTACTGTATTTTTGATAAAAATAAATGTAACTTTGATCACAGGTATACATTATGCTTTACTATATATTCACATAAAAACATCTTTTTAAAATTGTAATATTTCCTAATTTTTACTGTATTTTTAATAAAAATAAATTCAGCATTAATCACAGGAATAAATGACGCTTTACTATATACTCACATAGAGAACAGATGATCTACACTGGAGGAATTTTTCACTGTTTTACTGGATTTATGATCAGATTAATGAGCAGAAGGGACTCTTTCAAAACCATAAAAAAAAAAGTTTTGCATTTCATTAGGATTCACATATACAAATACAGCTTGCATTTGAAAAACATTTTATTGCATATTTTACAGATGTAAAATTCGAACATCATTAAAGCTTTAGCATTAGCAGCCTGTATAGATGGGCGTGTGAGTCTGGTCCGGCTCCGGAGCGTTACCTTCAGAGAGGACGCTGATGGCATCTGATGCCTGATGTCCGTTTGGGCTCCAGCTCTTCTTGATCTCCTGCACATGGCTCTGGTAGTGAAGCATTGAGCCCACCGGTGTGTGTCCGCCTGCGGCTGATGTTGAGGCCGAATCCCAGGCCAGATCTCTCCGTCTCTGCCGACTGAAGTCCACATCCAGCCCTGTCCAGCCGTAAAACGCCAATGTGTTGAGGAAGCCCTGCATGGGGTTCAGGACGCCCTGAAAACAGAGAGCCATTAAAGGGTTAGTTCAGCCAGAAATGTAGACTCTGTGATTAATTCCTCCTGTGGTTGGCCAGCCGTCAGACCTCCGCTCATCTTCACACACAGATGAAGATATTAGTGTTGAAATCCGATGGCTCAGAAAGGCCTTCATTGACACCAATGTCATTTCCTCTCTCAAGACCCATAAAGGCACTAAAGACGTCGCTACAAAGCCCATCTCACTACAGCGGCTCTACAATCATTGATGAAGAGGCCAGAATAGAGTTAGTGCGCAAAAAACACTAAATAACGACTTACAGTCTTGTTCAAAATAATAGCAGTACAATGTGACTAACCAGAATAATCAAGGTTTTTAGTATATTTTTTATTGCTACGTGGCAAACAAGTTACCAGTAGGTTCAGTAGATTCTCAGAAAACAAACAAGACCCAGCATTCATGATATGCACGCTCTTAAGGCTGTGCAATTGGGCAATTAGTTGAAAGGGGTGTGTTCAAAAAAATAGCAGTGTCTACCTTTGACTGTACAAACTCAAAACTATTTTGTACAAACATTTTTTTTCTGGGATTTAGCAATCCTGTGAATCACTAAACTAATATTTAGTTGTATGACCACAGTTTTTTAAAACTGCTTGACATCTGTGTGGCATGGAGTCAACCAACTTGTGGCACCTCTCAGCTGTTATTCCACTCCATGATTCTTTAACAACATTCCACAATTCATTCACATTTCTTGGTTTTGCTTCAGAAACAGCATTTTTGATATCACCCCACAAGTTCTCAATTGGATTAAGGTCTGGAGATTGGGCTGGCCACTCCATAACATTAATTTTGTTGGTTTGGAACCAAGACTTTGCCCGTTTACTAGTGTGTTTTGGGTCATTGTCTTGTTGAAACAACCGTTTCAAGGGCATGTCCTCTTCAGCATAGGGCAACATGACCTCTTCAAGTATTTTAACATATGCAAACTGATCCATGATCCCTGGTATGCGATAAATAGGCCCAACACCATAGTAGGAGAAACATGCCCATATCATGATGCTTGCACCTCCATGCTTCACTGTCTTCACTGTGTACTGTGGCTTGAATTCAGAGTTTGGGGGTCGTCTCACAAACTGCCTGTGGCCCTTGGATCCAAAAAGAACAATTTTACTCTCATCAGTCCACAAAATGTTCCTCCATTTCTCTTTAGGCCAGTTGATGTGTTCTTTGGCAAATTGTAACCTCTTCTGCACATGCCTTTTTTTTAACAGAGGGACTTTGCGGGGGATTCTTGAAAATAGATTAGCTTCACACAGACGTCTTCTAACTGTCACAGTACTTACAGGTAACTCCAGACTGTCTTTGATCATCCTGGAGGTGATCATTGGCTGAGCCTTTGCCATTCTGGTTATTCTTCTATCCATTTTGATGGTTGTCTTCCGTTTTCTTCCACGTCTCTCTGGTTTTGCTCTCCATTTTAAGGCATTGGAGATCATTTTAGCTGAACAGCCTATCATTTTTTGCACCTCTTTATAGGTTTTCCCCTCTCTAATCAACTTTTTAATCAAAGTACGCTGTTCTTCTGAACAATGTCTTGAACGACCCATTTTCCTCAGCTTTCAAATGCATGTTCAACAAGTGTTGGCTTCATCCTTAAATAGGGGCCACCTGATTCACACCTGTTTCTTCACAAAATTGATGACCTCAGTGATTGAATGCCACACTGCTATTTTTTTGAACACACCCCTTTCAACTAATTGCCCAATTGCACAGCCTTAAGAGCGTGCATATCATGAATGCTGGGTCTTGTTTGTTTTCTGAGAATCTACTGAACCTACTGGTAACTTGTTTGCCACGTAGCAATAAAAAATATACTAAAAACCTTGATTATTCTGGTTAGTCACATTGTACTGCTATTATTTTGAACAAGACTGTAAGTCGTTATTTAGTGTTTTTTGCGCACTAACTCTATTCTGGCCTCTTCATCAATGATTGTAGAGCCGCTGTAGTGAGATGGGCTTTGTAGCGACGTCTTTAGTGCCTTTATGGGTCTTGAGAGAGGAAATGACATTGGTGTCAATGAAGGCCTTTCTGAGCCATCGGATTTCAACACTAATATCTTCATCTGTGTGTGAAGATGAGCGGAGGTCTGACGGCTGGCCAACCACAGGAGGAATTAATCACAGAGTCTACATTTCTGGCTGAACTAACCCTTTAATGTGCTCATGTTAGAATGCATGAATGGGATGACTTAGAAGATTATGTGAGTATCAAATATGATCAATAGGCTTTTGAAGAAGGTTTATTTGTACATCTGTCAATCATCATTGTAATGCATTGCATTATATGGTTTAAAACTACAGCGACATGAGGGCGAGTAATTAATGACATTATTTAAATTTTTAGGTGAACTAACCCTTTAAGGACACTTTTTGAGTATCTGTACTTTACTTGAGTATTATTTTTTCTGTAAACTTCTGACTTTAACTTCACTCCATCTGAAAGACAAATATCGTCCTCTTTACTCCACTACATTTCTATCAAGGTCCTCGAAGTGGAAAGTCGTTTCTGTCGCAGCTTTGAAAGTCAGTGATGATTTTTTTCTTCTTTAAAAGGTGTTTGGGTTTTTGCAGAAAGCCTTTCAGGAATCACTCTTGTAGAGTCTCGTGAAGTTCAATGATTTCACAGCATTTATTAAACACTGATTTATAGTTTAGAGCAAAATGGAAGAAGACGGATGTCCAAATGCTCATTTAGTGGAGTATTGACATAAACAAAGTTGATTCTGTCTTCAGTGAAGGTGAACAGTGTGAGAATATCAGATGTGTATCAGTGTATTGGATCCGTGCATTCGGCCTTAAAGTGACAGCAGCTTTGTAACTTTTCTCCAAGTATTTAAATGAGTTTAAGTTAGTCGTCTGCTAGTGTGTCAGATGGAGCATCACTGACTGGCTTAAACCATGATGGCATAATGTGCATTTATACAACTATAATACAATAATGCGGCGACATAAAGAAGGAAATTAACTTTTGATACTTAAGTGCTTTTGAAAACAAATACTTCTGTACTTTACTCCAGTAAAAATCTGTTTTTACAACTTTCACTTGTAACGGAGTAATATTTGACCAGAAGTACTTTAACTGTTCCTCAAGTAATGAAGTTGTGTATTTGTCCACCTCTGGATATTTGATTTTGTACTCACCATGATGAACCACGTGATGAGCGCAGCGTTGCGAACATTCTTCAGATCTTCAGATTTTACATCATCCTGCATCTCCAGATAAAACAGCAAACTCTCGTTGATGATGTTAGGTAGCCAGCTGATGTGATGAAGACCACAGGAAACATACAATACGGATAATTTGTTAAAGGGCTACTTCAGCGATTAGCATATGGCTTTGTATCAGTAGAAACCCTGGAGTATATTCAAATGATTGTGCTTCCCCCCTCATATCCCCCTGAGACGAGATTTATGCATGTTATTTCTGGAAAAATTCCTCCCATCACACAAATATCGTCAATTTGTGCCATCGGAGGAATTGTTGGCCAGAGGCTAAAGACTACAGCCAGCAGAGGGAGCCATTTCCGCATGTTTTCAACTCGTGCGTGAGGGATGGAGATCACACTCACAGCTCAGCTCAGCCTCAGACATTCATGTTTAAACGGTGCGGCCAGCGGAGAAAAGTAAGTCTTTTAACTTCTCAAACTAATACCTATGAAAGTTAAGCTTTCAAAGGCATAAACTGAAAACACGGCAGGCTGAACATGCGCTGTGAATCTATGGACGCGTTTACCTCAGCTCTCATCACGAGCTCATCCATGACTGTCGATATATCTGACTCCTGCAGCGTTTGTGCCGTGACACTCCCTCAGCGGCTAAATCACATATTGAACAGACATGCTCAGTTTTTAATTGTAGTGTCTGTTCTCTAACTGAACTGATTGTATGAAAATGAACGCGGTCGCGGTGGGAAAGTGATTCAGTAATCTAGTAGCGGTGGCTTTGGGAATGGCCTCACAGGGCAGCGAAGCATTCTGGGAATTGTAGTCTTTCATCCCCATGACACAAAAATACATTTTCTGTCTTTTCTCAGTCTAGAAAGCTCTAAATTCAAAAAATAATTTCACATTTCTACTACATTAATGACCCAGTTTAAATTTAGATTCATCTTCCTATCGCTGAAGTACCCCTTTAACATTAGTTTATTTAAGTTAACATGAACTAGCATTGAACAATAGTTCTATAGTATTAATCATCTTAATAACATTTACTAATACATTCAAATCAAAAGTTGGATCTGTTAATATTATCTAAAGGTATAGTACACAAAGAAACATACACTTTATTTTTAAAAGTTTTGGGCGGCCCCTCCAAATGTTCAATCCCTTCATGGCCACAGGTGTATAACTCCAGCTCTAGGCCTGCAGACGCTTCTACACACATTAGTGAAAGAATGGGTCGCTCTCAGGAGCTCAGTGAACTCAAGCGTGGGGCCGTGATAGGCTGACACCTGTGCAATAAGTCCATTCCTGACATTTCCTCACTACTAAATATTCCACACTCAACTGTTAGTGGGATTAGAACAAAGTGGAAGCCATTGGGAACAACAGCAACTCAGCCACGAAGTGTTAAATCCCAGAGCGGGGTCAGCGCATGCTGAGGGTCACAGTGCGCAGAAGTCTCCAACTTTCTGCAGAGTCAACAGCTCCAGACCTCCAGACTTCTGTGGCCTTCAGATGAGCTCAAGAACAGCGGAGAGAGCTTCATGGAATGGGTTTCCATGGCCGAGCAGCTCATCCAAGCCTTACATCACCAAGAGCAATGCAAAGCGTGGGATGCAGTGGAGTAAAGCAGCCGCCACTGGACTCTAGAGCAGTGAGACGTGTTCTCTGAGCGACCAATCACACTTCAGTCTGACAATCACATGGACGAGTCTGGGTTTGGCGGTCGCCAGGAGAACAGGACTCGCCTGACTGCATTGTGCCGAGTTTAAAGTTTGGTTAAGGGGGGATTATGGGGTGGGGTTGTTTTTCAGGGGTTGGCCCCTTAGTTCCAGTGAAAGGAACTCTTAATGCTTCACCAAGACATTTTGGACAATTTCACGCTCCTGACTTTGTGGGATCAGTTTGAGGACGGCCCCTTCCTGTCCCAGCATGACTGCGCTCCAGTGCACAAAGCGTCGCTCCATAAAGACATGGATGAGGAGTTTGGTGTGGAGGAACTGGACTGGCCTGCACAGAGTCCTGAGCTCAACCCGATAGAACAGCTTTGGGATGAATTAGAGCGGAGACTGAGAGCCAGGCCTTCTCGTCCAACATCAGTGCCTGACCTCACAAATGAGCTTCTAGAAGAATGGGCAAAAATCCCCATAAACACACTCCTAAACCTTGAGGAAAGCCTTCCCAGAAGAGCTGGAGCTGTTAGAGAGGGTGGGCCGACTCCATATTAAACCCCACGGGTTAACAATGAGGAGATCATGTGTGTGTAGAGGCGGCACAACACTTTTGGCAATATAATGCATTTGGAAGAATGTTTGTAACCAAGAAGATCTTGGGCCCCATTGAGTGCCATAGTATTTTTTCCAACTATGGAAGTCAATGGAGCCCAATATCTGCTTTTTTACAAACATTCTTCTATTGTCTTCTTTTGTGTTATAGGTTTGAAACAACTTGAGGGTGAGTAAATGATGACAGAATTTTCGTTTTTGGTGAACCTTTAATGCACTGAGAACTACTAGATCTGCTAGAAATGCTTTCAAAATGTTTTGCTCACTCTTAGAATATTCGCTTGTTATGAATCTCTGCTCCATGAAGATGAACTGAACATCTTACCAAATGACGAACACCAGCATGATCTTAAAGAAGCGTATTTTGATCTCAGATCCGAGTCGTCTCTCGTTCTCGGTGTAGATTCCCTGCTGACCCTTGAGCAGCGACGTCACTGCATGAAAACAAACTACAATATGAGTTTCCCTCAAAGACAAAGACATTTCTTCACACAAACAGCTGGCAACACTTTACAATAAGGATCATTTGTTAAAGGGGTGGTAAAACACGACTTGTGTGTATTGTTGCTGTTTGAGCATAAACAACATCTGCAAAGTTACAACGCTCAAAGTTTAAAGCAAAGGGAGATATTTGCTTTTAAAGAAATCATTTTCTAAAGACTGCGGCAAACGGCCGGTAGGGACTACAGACATTCCTCCAGGGTTGGTGACATCACTAACCCCAATATTTACATAAACCCCTCCTCCTCCTTAATATTAAATAAGGGGGGCGGGGCCATATTTTATTGCTGTGGAGTGTTGCGCAATTCCCGACGAAACGCTGTTATTTTCATCCAGATTGCAGGTCCAATTTGTTCAGCCATCGGGGGAGTTAGGGCTCAATGGTTAAAATTAATTTTTATCTCGGTCCCTCATAATTATTACCCAAATCTCGCTCTATGAGCTGCACATTTTATGGAGGAAAGCTTCCACAATCGTCGCGAGTTCAATGCAGTATTTGCACAACGGCTTGTCCTGAAAGATGGAGCAGTTCCAACTTTAAAAACAGGCCACAGCCTGTAAGTATGATTTATTTTTTGTCGATGTGTTTTCCTGTATTAGCTCATATTGTTAATTGTATGTTGTAACAAGGAAGTAAACAAATGACAACGCTATGCTCTGAAAACCAGTTTGTTAAATGCTCATTCATGCTTAACATTATCCGACAAACACCTAACATTACAAACTTTTAAATCTCAACAGCGAACTTGCTTGGAATTAGTGTAAATTATTCTTTGATTAGAGCTTTAATCTACAGGCATGCTATACATGGTTCTGTGTTTGATTCGGCTACTATAGTAAAGCCAATGTTTAGTGTTCGCTTTAATAGTTCTAGCGACAGATATTTGGCTATAATTGTTCTAATAATACAAAAGGTGGCATTTAGTAGCGATCACTTTAGATCCGCAGTCGTTACAGCTGGTAAAGGGGAGGGGTTTTCGAAACATGTGCACCAGGCGGTTAGCCAATCACAACACAGCTGGTCTAGCGAACCAATCAGAGCCCATTGCGTATTTGAGGGACTGGCTTCATAGAACCCGGAAACCATCAGGACGATTGTACAAGGAGAGACAGAGCAGTGTAGAATAAAGGTAAAATAAATGACAATGCAATTTTTTAGAAACACGTTACAGTGCACCCCACAAACACAATCAAGCCTTTGAAAGAATGTTTTACCAGTCCTTTAACATGACATGAGCTAGCCATGTTTAATCTGGTTTAAGAGCTGATTGTTCACTCACCCGCTGATACGGTCCGTGTGAACAGCACCGGGTTGACGGCGAGCACCAGAAGCATCGGGGCGTATGTGGTGATATAATGCGGGACGGCGTGCTGGAGGCCGTTCTCACAGCTCACATAGCAAACACAAACACACGTTCAGTTCAGACCCAATCACAGTCATGCATTTGCCAGAGGCTTTTATCCAAAACACTGCATTCAATGCCTACGTGTTCATGCATGCACTACGAATCAAACCCGTGACCTGCTGCAATGATCTACTGCTTTTTGAATGATGCATTTTTAAAGGTGTCATGAACTGGCTTTTTTAATATACTGTTGTCTGAGGTCAACTAATGACGTTCGTGTGGTTTGTACATTCAGAAACATCATAACTCATCAGTAATAGGCTATTTTCTACACTAGTTTTGAGGCTCTCTCCTGAACGCTGGGTTTTGATGGGCGTGTCACAGGAGACTTGGATGTAAACGCCCACGGCTAGGATTGGATAAGATTTGCATATTTAATGAGCTTCAGCTCCGCTGTCAGTTCACATGAGGGATTGTTTTGAAAGCAGCACCGGAATGATTCACTCAGAGGGCTCGCTAACGTCTTTATGAAACAAACACAATCATTTATCTCTCATCCACCCACGACTGATTGGAATATTATATCTGTATTACATGGCCCGCCCGATCAGTGGATATAAGCGTGAACCCCCCGAACTTACGTTTTGGTAGCCTGTCTGGAAAACACACAGCCCCGGGACTACTATCACATTTAAAAAAGACGTTTTACTCACATAAGTGTGTTGCACCATTCCTGTCGGATCCAGTATAGAAGCACAGCATTGTGTCTGCAAATCCAGCACTCAAGACTTGTTTACAAACGATTCCGCAGTGAAATGAAGCGAACACGCGTACACGTCTTCCCCACGCGAGCTGGAACTTCATTAAATATAAATGACTTATCACACATTCCTAGTATTAGGGTCTGAAAGAAGCTTATGCTTAATGCGACTGTTCTTCCACAATATCTTGCTATCTTCTTCAGCATGTTAATTGCTAAAGGCTAATCTGAACGGCTCCATGAGCTGGGGCTACTGAATTAGACGAGTCGGTGGGCGGGGCTACTGAATTAGACGAGTTGGTGGGCGGGGCTACTGAATTAGATGAGTCGGCGGGTGGGGCTCCTGAATTAGACGAGTCGGTGGGTGGGGCTACTGAATTAGACGAATCGGTGGGCAGGGCTACTGAATTAGACGAATCGGTGGGCGGGGCTACTGAATTAGACGAGTCGGTGGGCGGGGCTACTGAATTAGACGAGTCGCTGGGCGGGGCTACTGACTTAGACGAGTCGCTGGGCGGGGCTACTGACTTAGATGAGTCGGTGGGCGGGGCTACTGAATTAGACGAGTCGGTGGGCGGGGCTACTGAATTAGACGAGTCGGCGGGCGGGGCTACTGAATTAGACGAGTCGGCGGGCGGGGCTACTGAATTAGACGAGTCGGTGGGCGGGGCAACTGAATTAGTCGAGTCGGTGGGCGGGGCTACTGAATTAGACGAGTCGGTGGGCGGGGCTACTGAATTAGACGAGTCGCTGGGTGGGGCTACTGAATTAGACGAGTCGCTGGGCGGGGCTACTGAATTAGACGAGTCGCTGGGCGGGGCTACTGAATTAGACGAGTCGCTGGGCGGGGCTACTGACTTAGATGAGTCGGTGGGCGGGGCTACTGAATTAGACTAGTCGCTGGGCGGGGCTACTGACTTAGACGAGTCGGTGGGCGGGGCTACTGAATTAGACGAGTCGGCGGGCGGGGCTACTGAATTAGACGAGTCGGTGGGCGGGGCAACTGAATTAGACGAGTCGGTGGGCGGGGCTACTGAATTAGACGAGTCGGTGGGCGGGGCTACTGAATTAGACGAGTCGCTGGGTGGGGCTACTGAATTAGACGAGTCGCTGGGCGGGGCTACTGAATTAGACGAGTCGCTGGGCGGGGCTACTGACTTAGATGAGTCGGTGGGCGGGGCTACTGAATTAGACTAGTCGCTGGGCGGGGCTACTGACTTAGACGAGTCGGTGGGCGGGGCTACTGAATTAGACGAGTCGCTGGGCGGGGCTACTGACTTAGACGAGTCTCTGGGCGGGGCTACTGAATTAGACGAGTCAGCGGGCGGGGCTACTGAATTAGACGAGTCGGTGGGCGGGGCTACAGAATTAGACGAGTCGGTGGGCGGGGCTAGTGAATTAGACGAGTCGGTGGGCGGGGCTACTGAATTAGACGTGCTGTAGAGGCGTGTTTCGTCGCGCAATGATGTAAAGATGAAGCTCAGGATCGTTTTCTTGGCCTGGTGTCTTTAAAAGCTTTTCTTTGACTAACAAGGAAGTTTTCAGCTCTTAAACGTAAATTATCATGACCTTTTATATATCAAAAGCTCAAGGGAAAGTTGATTTCTCAATTCAGCAGCCCTTTAAATAATCACCTGGAGATGGAGGGGTAGTAGAGCATGGCCACGCCCTCCACACACAGCAGCAGCGTCAGACCCCACGTGATCATGTGATACAGCACGATGGTGCTACGGCAGAAAGAACGGAGCTCGTGAGGATATGATCAAACATCTGCTCTCGCAGCTGTAGGAACACAAGGCATTATGGGACGCACCTAATGCCAGCTGATCTCTTGACCACTAAGAACACATCCACCGCGTAACAGAAGGTCCACCAGAAGGAGGCGCTGAAGAACAGCTGAATCCACATCTGCAGAGGAAACAAAACCACATTCATCTTCACACTGGGACTAAACATTATATTTGATTAAATTTGAGTATTCTTTTAGTCAGAAAGCTGCATATTCTTAAAATCAAAGATACTGATCAGTTTGTGTTTTGGTTCTTCTCTTGGTGTTTTAGTCGATGTGTGTGTACAGCACTTTGATAAGCACCTGTTGTTTTTAAAAAGTGCTCTATAAATACATTTTGATTTGATAATGTTTTGTTTTATTTACATTTTAAAGCATATTTGGTAGAAATTATTTGAAATAAACTTTTTTTAATTTTAAGTTTGTTCATTTGTTTACTTATTTGTGAGACTAAACACATAATGGTTCAGATATTTGACGTGATTTCAATAATCACATCAATAATGAACTTTAGTTGCCAATTTAGTTATTATTCTTTAAATTTTTGGTAATTTTTTTTAATCTGTTATCCATTTGAATTACATGAATTTTCTGACCCTGTTTAGACTTGCTTGATTGTTTTTTTTCAGGGTGATTGAGACACTGCCATTCAGATGCCAATCCACCCTATAAGTCAAATATAACGTCTTGACTTCGATACTTCTCTTACCGCACTGCCGACACAAAACACCTCCGGCCAGATGTCACTGCCGTTTCCATCTGAGATTCTGTTGACGAGGTCGGGCAGACCGAGCCATATAGACGACCGGACGATGATTCCTGCACAGATCCGACAAAAAATAACTACATACATATTAGGCAGCAAGTGAACATTTAGTCCTCAGAGCTGATGTGTGTGAAGCAGGAGAAATGGGCAAGCGTAAGGATTTGAGCGAGTTTGGCCAGATTGTGACGGCTAGACGACTGGGTCAGAGCATCTCCAAAACTGCAGCTCTTGTGGGCTGTTCCCGGTCTGCAGTGGTCAGTATCTATCAAAAGTGCTCCAAGGAAGGACCAGTGGAGAACCGGCCACAGGGTCATGGGCGGCCAAGGCTCATTGATGCACGTGGGGAGCGAAGGCTGGCCCGTGGGGTCCGATCAAACAGACGAGCTACTGGAGCTCAAACTGCTCCAGAAGTTAATGCTGGTTCTGATAGAAAGCTGTCAGAATACACAGAGCAGCTCAGTTTGAGGCGTATGGACCAGGCAGGGTGACCTCTGACCTCTGACCCCGCCGAAAGCACCAACAGTGGCACGTGAGCATCAGAACTGGACCACGGAGCAATGGAAGAAGGTGGCCTGGTCTGAGGAATCACGTGTTCTTCTACATCACGTGGATGGCTGGGTGTGTGTGTGTGTGTGTGGCTTACCTGGGGAACACATGGCCCCAGGATGCACTATGGGGAAACCTTGGGTCCTGCCACACGTACGCAAAAAGCACTTGCTCTGTACGGACTTAAAATGATATCAGGAAGTTATATTATATGGAACATTTTCGTGAGAAGTTATCTAAAATATTTTAGTTACCTAAAATATTAAATCTAAATTAATCCATGGAATTATTAGTGTTTAAAATGAAATGTGCATCATGAATACAACAACAAACCTTTCCTTGTGTTCCAGAATGAACCGAACGTCCTCTGATAAAAACCATGAAATGAACATGTTCTGAAAATAGCATGTGTGGTTTTGCTCTTATTAAGTCTCAAAGGACATCCAGTAATTCACACACAGCATGAATTTGGCCATTGGAGGATCACTGGCGGATAATGCTTGGAGAAATACACACACGTTTAGGTAAACAAATATTCAAAAATAAAAGGCAGCTTATTTTAGTCAAATAAACAGCCTTTACTGTTTTTATTTAAAGGGGCGGTGAAATGCTGTTTCCTGCATACTGAGCTCTCCACTGTTAAAGACTTGGATTCCCATCCTAAACATAGACAAAGTTTCAAAAACTAATGTTGGACGTTTGATGGAGTATTTCTGTGTTAAAAATACTCCTTCCGGTTTCTCAGAAGTGTCGGAGAGTTTTTTTCGAGTATGGGTCTACTTGACGTTAATAGAGCGGAAGGTCCTTGTATGGGCCGTACGGGCTCTTCTCCCGGTAGGGTGCGCGCGCGTGACTAGAGCGAGAGAGGAAATGCACGCCCATAAACACTCTCAGCTGCAGATCCAGTCGTCCGTGAACACTTCTGTCGTTATAGTCCGCGCCGCGCTCCACTTTATTCCTCTGGGTGACGTCGAGCGACTTCAACGCTTCAGCACAGCATTCTGGGAAGGCAGCGCTGCATTTGACCCGATTTGAACGCAGAAATGACGGGAAGCTTCACAACATCGCTTCAGTCGCGTCGCAAAGGGGATCTCCACGGTCACTGCTGTCAGGACTTCACCAAATCATACCAAAGAAGTGTGTTTCTGACGGAGCGGTCCCAGCGATAAAGCTTCAGTCCTGCTTTGGAAGCAGCCGGTGAGTTAAACTGCTTCAGATGTCTGTGCTGTCGGCTATCGTCGCGTGAGTAAACATCAGTAAACGACACGATCGCGTGCTTCGTCATTCAAATGCGCTAACGGACTCCATTGCTGTTCTTTGTATAACGTTACACTAGTCTGACGTGCAAACCCGTTCTGCTTGCTACTGCTAAGGTTTAGTTGCATACAATAGTCCATAAACCGAATCATGTCCTCATAAACTGCGAGTAAAGACACACAAATGTGGAGAGGCCACTAAATACAGTCCATACCACAGAGACGGACGTCCTGCTGCTGCTGCTTCTCCTGTTCAGTTTATTTCAGCCTCCGGATCTGATTCTGGATCATTATCTGTATTAGCTGAGATAGCGATGGGCTTCTCCACGCTTGAGGACCTCACCGCTTTGCACGCTCGTCATTCTTTAGCTCCGCCCACTCGATACGCCTCCAAGCGCTCGGTTTTTTCCGGAAAGACTCGGTACAGCCCATATTTCTTTTATAAATATGATAAAACTAAAGACTTTTCGGAGATATGAAGGATGCAGTACTACTCTATAGGTACTCAAGATTGACATGAGATTGACTGAAACTGCCCCCCCTTTAATAATGTATCTTTGTGTTCTGCTTGTCTATATATAGCATATATAGATGCAAGATATATTTATATAAATTGTAGAAAAACATTCACTTCTCTAATAAAGCAACAAATGTGCAAAATGTACACAAGCCAACAATATATAAAACCGATCTAGTAGCTTCTGGATATTTCAATCCGAAAATCTTACACACAGTGCCTTTAAGTACCAGATTGACTATTACAGTCACGGTTTTGCACATTTGTTGCTTTATTAGAGAAGTGAATGTTGATTTTTTTTTTTTGACAATATATATAGGCTATATTATAGACAAACAGAACAAAATGATACATTATAAAATATGATTGACAGCTGACTCTTGAAAGAGGCAGGATAATTATAACTCCAATTCGTCTGAAAGAAGAAAGTTATATCCACTACGAGTGAGTAAATCATGGAGTAATCTTCATTTATAGGTGAACTATCCCTTTAAAGCCGGGTGCACACTGTGCGATTTTGGCCTCGATTTGGCCGTCTGGGACAAATTTAGCAAATCCTAGAAGATTCCTCAGATCCTAGGCTAAAATCTGACGTCTTTGGTCGTTAAGGGTCCTGCACACTGTGCGATTTTTCAAAATCCTTTGCGAATGTCCCTTGTCAGACTGTACGAACATGATCGCCTGTAAGATCTCAGTTGACATTAATGTCAGACTGCACGATAGTTTAGGCGCGCTAAAAACGGACGCGCGCAAGAAAACTCACCCGGAGTTTTATATCATCAATGAATGACGCGTTTGGTGACGGTGAGCTGCATTACACGCGGGACTGAAATGGAGGCTACAAAGAAATCTCTAGCTCTCGTTTTGGTCATAGTTTGTCTTGAAGAACGGAGATATTTGACTGTCGTCGTAGGAGAAGTCACACTGCAGGATTGTGTGCCAAATCTTCTGACAGAATTTCGTCTGAGGTAAAATTTAATCGCAGCGCTCATTAATCGGCTGCCGGTGAACATGTCCAACTAACGACCAAAGACGTCAGATTTTAGCCTAGGATCTGAGGAATCTTTTAGGATTTGCTAAATTTGTCCCAGACGGCCAAATCGTGGCCAAAATCGCACAGTGTGCACCCGGCTTTAGTTGGACATGTTCACCGGCAGCCGATTAATGAGCGCTGCGATTAAATTTTACCTCAGATGAAATTCTGGCAGTGTCAGAAGATTTGGCACACAATCCTGCAGTGTGACTTCTCCTACGACGACAGTCAAATATCTCCGTTCTTCAAGACAAACTATGACCAAAACGAGAGCTAGAGATTTCTTTATAGACTCCATTTCAGTCCCGCGTGTAATGCAGCTCACCGTCACCGAACGCGTCATTCATTGATGATATAAAACTCCGGGTGAGTTTTCTTGTGCGTGTCCGTTTTTAGCGCGCCTAAACTATCGTGCAGTCTGACATTAATGCCAACTGAGATCTTACAGTGTGACATGGCGATCATGTTCGTACAGTCTGACAAGGGACATTCGCAAAGGATTTTGAAAAATCGCACAGTGTGCAGGACCCTTAAGACATCATTACGAACATATCCCACATGAAGAAATACTATAGTATATTACAGTAAAATTACTCTAGTAGTATTAGTGTTTTTGAACCATACTATAGTAAAGATACTACAGTAAATTGTAGTATATTATAGTATTTACTACACTTTGTTAATTTACTGTAGTATGGTTCAAAAACACTATAGTACTTACTAGAGTAATTTTACTGTATTTCTTCATGTGTGATATAATAATAAAAAGACTGGTGTTGGCCCACCTAAAGGACATCACTGGACCCTTGCTGGATCCTCTTCAATTTGCCTACAGAGCAAACAGGTCTGTGGATGATGCAGTCAACATTGGACTGCATTATATCCTGCAACATCTCGACAGACCTGGGACCTATGCAAGGATCCTATTTGTGGACTTCAGTTCGGCCTTTAATACCATCATGCCTGATCTCCTCACAGCCAAACTGACCCAGCTCTCCATACCATCCTCAATCTGTCAATGGATCTCCAGCTTCCTGACAGACCGGCAGCAGCGAGTGAGACGGGGTAAACTCACATCCAGCACTCTTACAATCAGCACTGGTGCCCCCCAGGGGTGCGTTCTCTCCCCACTGCTCTTCTCCCTGTACACCAATGACTGCACTTCTAAAGACTCCTCTGTCAAGCTTCTGAAATTTGCAGACGACACCACTGTCATCGGCCTTATCCAGAACGGTGACGAGTCTGCTTACAGACTGGAGGTTGAACAGCTGGCTGTCTGGTGCAGTTATAACAACCTTGAGCTGAATGCGCTCAAAACGGTGGAGATGATAGTGGACTTCAGGAGGAACATCCCAGCACTCCCCCCACTCACCATCATGAACAGCACTGTGGACGCAGTGGAGTCATTCAGGTTCCTGGGAACTACCATCTCTCAGGACCTGAAGTGGGACAATCACATTGACTCCAATGTGGAAAAGGCTCAGCAGAGACTGTACTTCCTTCGTCAGCTGAGGAAGTTCAACCTGCCACAGGACCTGCTGATTCAGTTCTACTCAGCTGTCATTGGTTTGGTTCAGCTACCAAATCAGACATCAGGAGACTGCAACGTACCATCCGGACTGCAGAGAGGATTATTGGTGCCAAACTGCCAACCCTCCAGGACCTGTACTCTTCCAGAGTGAGGAAGAGAGCGGGTAAAATCATCACAGACTCCACTCACCCCGGACACCGCCTGTTTGAACTGTTACCGTCAGGACGGCGACTCCGATCACCGGCCACTAGAACATCTAGGCACAGCTTCTTCCCACAGGCCATTTCCCTCTTGAACAGTTAACCCCCCCCCCCCCCCCAAGGCAAATGCCTGTAAGTGCAATTATTCCCACTTTTTAGTGCAATATCTCCTAAACTCAGGTGATTACTTATATTACTTATATTATTTATATTTATTCTCTCCACCCAAATACTGTAAATGCTCATAATCTATGTCTTCTGACTAAACGTAACCGTGACCTTTAGAATTTTTTATTACCGTGTTGTATTGTATTGTTTATGTGCACTGGAAGCTTCAGCACCAAAAAAAATTCCTTGTGTGTGAAAGCACACTTGGCAATAAAGCTCTTTCTGATTCTGATTCTAATGCACTGTAGCCTAGAAATCTAGACGCACCCTAGCGGCAGCAAATTTAATTTGCCCGCAAGTGTCGTCTAGGAACTCTCAATACCCTTCTGAGCTGTGTTCCTCTCACTCTGGACGGGCCAATCACATCGTGTGTAGAGTCGGTGGGCGGGGCCATAATGACGACGGCCGAGTTGCGTTTGCGTGCTTCTAGTAAACACAGAAGCTGGCGAACAGCGGTCTGTCGAATCAGCTTTGACCGCGACTCTGGAAAGACTTGAGTTCAGCTTTTCTCTGAGAAAAGAACAAAGAGCGGCACTGAAGTCATTCTGAAGAAGGGAAGATGTGTTTGGAGTTTAGCCGACCGGATACGGCGAATGTTTAATCTGTCAGCGAGCTCTGCTTCCCCTTCGTTGCTCTGGTTGGTGTAGCGCTATCCTATCACGAGCAGAGGGAGTTTGACAGACAGCCGTTTATCCGCCCCTCGGATTGAGCCGTCAATGGAGAGTTTCCAGACCAAACATCTTTATGTGGGTCCGGCTTGTCAGGCTAAATGCACTGATGATTTATGGCAAAATCCAGTTCATAAACATTTAAACAGATTATTTAACAGATTGTTTGATTAAATGTTTAAAATCTTATAAAAGTGAACCGCTTATGAAACAGACAGACTGACACAGATCTGCGTGTGTGTGTGTGTGAGTGAGTGAGTGAGTGTATGTGTGAGTGTATGTGTGTGTGTTTCTGTATGTGTCTGTGTGTGTGAGTGAGAGTGTGTGTGAGTGTGTGTGTAAGTGAGAGAGTGTGTGAGAGCGCCCTTGTTTATATTACATTTTTGGGACCAAATGTCCCCCATAAATATAGTAAAACCTGAGATCACCAGCCAGCGGTCCCCACTTTTCAAAAGGCTTATAAATCATACAGGATGAGTTTTTTTTTTTGAGAAAGTAAAAATGTAGAATGTTTCCTGTGATGGGTAGGTTTAGGGTGTGTTGTATTGTGTGTGTGTGTGTGTGTGTGTGTGTGTGTGTGTGTGTGTGAGTGAGTGAGAGTGTGCGCGCGTGTGTTAGAGAGAGAGAGAGAGAGAGAGAGAGAGAGTGTGCGTGTGTGTGTGTGTGTTACCTGAACAGCCTAAGATATCACACACGCTGATGATGAGGAGTATCCGGAGCGAGGAGGCCGGTCTGGGCTGCGGGTCGAGCCGCCGGTACCCTCTCCGCTTCGGCAGGATCTGGAGCCCGCTCAGCACGAGGCTCAGACCGGCGCTGCACACGCAGATCGCGCTGAAGAACAGCGGCTGGAAACCGATCACGAACTCGGTGGCGGGATCGCGGTTCGGGCAGCAGAAGGTCTCGAGCCGCGGAGAGGCCATGATGAAGAGGAGGAGAAAAGGAGGAGGAGAGGTGGAGAAGAGGAGGAGGAGAAGAGGAAACCCATTCATCTCACTGGCCTGAAAAATCACGAGCTCCATCATCATGTGCTTCGGTTTAATCTGAGTCTGAGCCACAGCTCCAGAATAAAGCGCTGCAGGAACTCCTGTGGAAGTTCAGCATGTGATTTCAAAAGTAATAATCATGTTAGAGCGTTTCTTTTACCATACTGGAGAGTGAGATTTTGCTTTATTACAATATAAATACAAATGTTTCATTAATAGACTGTTAAAAAAAAAACATTAACATTAATTTAAAGTAAAAAACTGGCAGGCTGCAATCTACAAATGCTGGGCTAAAACAACCCAATCACTGGGATAAAACAACCCAATCACTGGGATAAAAAAACCAAAACAATCGTGGGGTTAAAACAACCCAATTGCTGGCCTAAAACAACCCAATCTTTGGGATAAAAAAACCAAAACAATCGTGGGGTTAAAACAACCCAATCACTGGCATAAAACAACCCAATCACTGGGATAAAACAACCCAATCGCTGGGCTAAAACAACCCAATTGCTGGGCTAAAACAACCCAATCTTTGGGATAAAAAAAAACAATCGTGGGGTTAAAACAACCCAAATACTGGGTTAAAACAACCCAATCACTGGAATAAAACAACCCAATCGCTGGGCTAAAACAACCCAATTGCTGGGCTAAAAAAACAAAACAATCGTGGGGTTAAAACAACCCAAATACTGGGTTAAAAAACCCAATCACTGGAATAAAACAATTACTGGGATAAAACAACCCAATCACTGGGATAAAACAACCCAATCGCTGGCCTAAAACAACCCAATCGCTGGGATAAAACAACCCAATCACTGGGCTAAAACAACCCAATCGCTGGCCTAGAACAACCCAATCACTGGGATAAAACAACCCAATCGCTGGGCTAAAACAACCCAATCTTTGGGATAAAAAAAACAAAACAATCGTGGGGTTAAAACAACCCAAATACTGGGTTAAAACAACCCAATCACTGGCATAAAACAACCCAATCGCTGGGCAAGAACAACCCAATCGCTGGGCTAAAATAACCCAATCGCTGGGCTAAAACAACCCAATCTTTGGGATAAAAAAAAAACAATCGTGGGGTTAAAACAACCCAAATACTGGGTTAAAACAACCCAATCACTGGAATAAAACAACCCAATCGCTGGGCTAAAACAACCCAATCGCTGGGCTAAAAAAACAAAACAATCGTGGGGTTAAAACAACCCAAATACTGGGTTAAAAAACCCAATCACTGGAATAAAACAATCACTGGGATAAAACAACCCAATCGCTGGGCTAAAACAACCCAATCACTGGGATAAAAAAAAAAATCGTGGGGTTAAAAAAAACAAATACTGGGTTAAAACAACCCAATCACTGGAATAAAACAACCCAATCGCTGGGCTAAAACAATCCAATCTTTGGGATAAAAAAAACAAAACAATCGTGGGGTTAAAACAACCCAAATACTGGGTTAAAACAACCCAATCACTGGCATAAAACAACCCAATCGCTGGGCAAGAACAACCCAATCGCTGGGCTAAAACAACCCAAATCTTTGGGATAAAAAAACCCAATCGCTGAGTTAAAACAACCAAATCTTTGGGATAAAAAAGCAAAACAATCGTGGGGTTAAAACAACCCAAATACTGGGTTAAAACAACCCAATCACTGGAATAAAACAACCCAATCGCTGGGCTAAAAAAACAAAACAATCGTGGGGTTAAAA